>NW_027196288.1:95000-98517 GCF_038502225.1 Cherax quadricarinatus | reverse complement strand
TAAGACCATTCACTGAATGAGCTTCATCCTTCACCAAGACAACTTCAAGTTTTTGACACTTCATGAAGGGAACTTTGTTTGACACTTCATAGAGAGTGAACTGAAAGCATATCGTCCCAAGGAGGAACCGCGATTTACTGAAGCCATGATAAAGACATATTTAGCCCTGCCTAAGAATCACATTGACCTTTTAGTCGAAAAATATCGAATTTTTAAAGAAATCCATAACGTCATTATTATTATTATTATTATTATTATTATTATTATATATATATATATATATATATATATATATATATATATATATATATATATATATATATATATATATATATATATATATATGTATATATATATATATATATATATATATATATATATATATATATATATATATATATGTATATATGCTTCAGAGTGTGTCAGGGAAGGATAGAGCCCGCCTGCTGGCAGTGAGAGCCCCTCATGCTGGGGACTTTCTGTTGGCTGTTCCCAACTCCAGCTTTGGCACACGCCTCGACCCACAGACCATCCGCATCGGTGTTGCCCTTCGACTTGCCGCCCCTATTCTCGCCGAACACAGGTGTATTTGTGGCAGTGAAGCAGCAGACCGATTCGGGTACCATGGTCTTGTGTGCCGTAAATCCGAGGGAAAGATTGCAAGACATGAGGAGGTTAATAACATTATCAGGAGGAGCCTCGCAACAGCTGGATGCCCAGCAGTAAGGGAGCCACCCCAACTATGCAGATCTGACGGCAGCCAGAAGCGTCCAGATGGTATCACCCTTCAAGCCTGGACAGATGGGAAGCAAGTGGTGTGGGACTATACATGTGCATCTACCTTGGCTGATACCTATCTCCAATACACCAGGGAGGAAGGAGGGGCAGCTGCCAGCTTTAGGGAGTCCCAAAAGTCTAGAAAATATGGAGAACTTGCCCATCATTATATGTTTGTTCCCATAGGCTCAGAGACCCTTGGCTCATGGGGAAAGAGTACATCTAATTTCCTTAAGGAGCTGGGAAAAAGACTCATCAGGGTAACTAGGGATCCCAGGGCGGCTAGTTTTCTGTTCCAGCGGCTCAGTGCGGCTGTTCAAAGGGGTAATGCATGCTGCATTTTGGGCACACGCCCCAGCTCTGAGGAGCTGGATGAGATTTTCGCCTTATAATCGGTGATACACACGTAACAACATGTACCGTATATGCCACCTTTATATCAACAATGTATCTCTTAAATCTTCTGTGCCATATTATGTAATAAAATATTCCTATTGGTAAAAAAAAAATAGTTTAAAAGATGGGGTGGTAGGGGAAGTGGAATATTCAAATGGCTTCAGGAAGAAATCCAAATATTCTTCCTTGAAGCCTTTTTATCCACTTCTCCGAGGCTATGGGTCCCACAATTTACACCAGAGGTGGACCCTATATATATATATATACATATATATATATATATATATATATATATATATATATATATATATATATATATATATATATATATATATATATGAGGGAAAAAGTTAGCACATGAGAAGTTTTTACAAAGTAGAAGGGATGCAAGGCGGGAGGAGTATATTGAGAGAAAAAGAGAGGTTAAGAGAGTGGTGAAGAATTGTAAAAAAAAAGAGAGCAAATGAGAGAGTGGGTGAGATGTTATCAACAAATTTTGCTGAAAATAAGAAAAAGTTTTGAAGTGAGATTAATAAGTTGAGGAAGCCTAGGGAACGAATGGATTTGATATTTAAAAATAGGAGAGGAAAGTTATTAAATGGAGAGTTAGATATATCGGGAAGATGGAGGGAATATTTTGAGGAATTGTTAAATGTTGATGAAGATAGGGAAGCTCTGATTTCGTGTATAGGGCAAGAAGGATTATCTTGTAGGAGTGAGGAACAGCGAGTTGTGAGTGTGGGGGAAGTTCGTGAGGCAGTAGGTAGAATGAAAGGGGGTAAGACATCTGGGATTGATGGCATGAAGATAGAAATGTTAAAAGCAGGTGGGGATATAGTTTTGGAGTGGTTGGTGCTTTTATTTAATAAATGTATGGAAGAGGGTAAGGTACCTAGGGATTGGCAGAGAACATGCATAGTTCCCTTGTATAAAGGCAAAGGTGACAAAAGAGAGTGTAAAAATTATAGGGGAATAAGTCTGTTGAATATTCCTGATAAAGCGTATGGTAGAATTATTACTGAAAGACTTAAGAGAAAAACAGAGAGTAGGATAGCAGATGAGCAAGGAGGCTTTAGGAAAGGCAGGAGATGTGTAGACCAAGTGTTTACAGTGAAACATATAGGTGAACAGTATGTAGATAAGGGTAAAGAGGTTTTTGTGGCATTTACGGATTTGGAAAAGGCGTATGACAGGCTGGATAGGGGAGTAATGTGGCAGATGTTGCAAATGAATGGAATAGAAGGTAGGTTACTGAAAGCAATAAAGAGTTTTTATGAGGATAGCGAGGCTCAGGTTAGAGTATGAAGGAGAAAGGGAGATTATTTCCCAGTAAAAGTACGCCTTAGATAAGGATGTGTGATGTCACCATGGTTGTTCAATATATTTATAGATGGGGTTGTATGAGAAGTGAATGCGAGGGTCTTGGCAAGAGGCGTGGACTTAAAAGATAAAGAATCTAACACAAAGTGGGAGTTGTTACAGTTGCTCTTTGCTGATGACACTGTGCTTTTGGGAGATTCTGAAAAGAAGTTGCAGGGTTTGGTGGATGAGTTTGGTAGGGTATGCAAAAAAATTAAATTAAAAGTGAGTATAGGAAAGAGTAAGGTGATGAGGATAACAAAAAAAAATTATTTAGCGAAAGACTGGATATCAGATTGGAGGGAGAGAGAATGGAGGAGGTGAATGTATTCAGATATTTAGGAGTGGACGTGTCAGCAGATAGGACTATGAAGGATGAGGTGAATCATAGAATTGACGAGGGATAAAAGGCGAGTGGTGCACTGAGGAGTCTTTGGAGACAAAGAATTTTATCCATATATGCAAAGAGGGGAATATATGAGAGTATAGTTATATGAGTGCAAATCATGTGTGGTGAATGCTGCAACAAGGAGAAGGCAGTGGAGATGTCGTGTCTGAGAGCAACGTGTGGTGTGAATATAATGCAGAGAATTCGTAGTTTGGGAATTAGGAGGAGGAGCAGGATTACCAAAACTATCATCCAGAGGGCTGAGTAGGGATTGTTGAGGTGGTTCGCACATGCAGAAAGGACTGAACAAAACAGAATGACTTCGAGAGTGTATAAATCTGTAGTTGAGGGAAGGCGGGGTAGAGGTCGGCCTAGGAAAGGTTTGAGGGAGAGGATAAAGGAGGTTTTGTATGCGAGGGGGTTGGACTTCCAGCAAGCATGCGTGAGCGTGTTAGATAGGAGTGAATGGAGACCAATGGTTTTTAGAACTTGAAGTGCTGTTGGAGTGTGAGCAGGGTAATAATTATGAAAGGATTCAGGGAAACCGGCAGGCCGGACTTGAGTCCTGAAAATGAGAAGTACAGTGTCTGCACTCTG
>NW_027196288.1:0-92500 GCF_038502225.1 Cherax quadricarinatus | reverse complement strand
CCCTTACCCCTTCCATCCAACCTTTTCGAGGATGACCCCTACCCCGCCTTCTTCCCCTACAGATTTATATGCTCTCCATGTCATTCTACTTTGATCCATTCTCTCTATATGACCAAACCACCTTAACCCCTCTTCAGCCATCTGACTAATAATTTTATTAACTCCACACCTTCTCCTAATTTCCACACTCGAATCTTCTGCATAATATTTACACCACACGTTGCCCTTAGACAGGACATCTCCACTGCCTCCAACCGTCTCCTCGCTGCTGCATTTACAACCCAAGCTTCACACCCATATAAGTGTGTTGGTACTACTATACTTTAATACATTCCCTTCTTTGCCTCCATAGATAACGTTTTTCGTCTCCACATATACCTCAACGCGCAACTCGCCTATTTTCCCTCATCAATTCTATGATTAACCTCATCCTTCATAAATCCATCCGCCGACACGTCAACTCCCAAATATCTGAAAACATTCACTTCTTCCATACTCCTCCCCAATTTGATATCCAATTTTTCTTCATTTAAATCATTTAATACCCTCATCACCTCACTCTTTTCTATGATCACTTTCAACTTTCTACCTTTACACCACTCCCAAACTCGTCCTCTAACCTTTGCAATTTTTCTTTAGAATCTCCCATAAGCACAGTATCATCAGCAAAAATCAACTGTGTCAATTCCCATTTTGTATTTGATTCCCCATAATTTATTCCCACCCCTCTCCCGAACACCCTAGCATTTACTTCTTTTGCAGCCCTATCTATAAATATATTAAACTACCATGGTGACATTACACATTCCTGTCTAAGACCTACTTTTACCGGGAAGTAGTCTCCCTCTCTTCTACACACCCTAACCTTAGCCTCACTATCCTCATAAAAACTCTTTACAGCATTTAGTAACTTACCACCTTATACTTGCAACATCTCCCACATTGCTTCCCTATCCACTCTATCATATGCCTTTTCTAAACTCATAAATGCAATAAAAACTTCCCTACCTGTTTCTAAATACTGTTCACATATATGCTTCAATGTAAACACTTGATCTACACATCCCCTACCTACTCTAAAACCTCCTTGCTCATCCACAATCCTACATTCTGTCTTACCTCTAATTCTTTCAATTATAACCCTACCGTACACTTTTCCTGGTATACTCAGTAAACTTATTCCTGTATAATTTTCACAATCTCTTTTGTCCCCCTTTCCTTTATATAAAGGGACTATACATGCTCTCCGGGAATCCCTAGGTACCTTCCCCTCTTTCATACATTTATTAAACAAAAATACCAACCACTTCAACACTATATCCTCCTGCTTTTAACATTTCTGTCATGATCCCATCAGTTCCAGCTGCTTTACCCCGTTTCATTCTACGTAATGCCTCACGCACCTCCACCATACTCACATCCTGTTCTTCTTCACTCCTAAAAGATGGTATACCTCCCTGGCCAGTGCATGAAATTACCGCCTCCCTTTCTTAATCGATATTTAAAAGTTCCTCAAAATATTCTCGCCATCTAACCAATACTTCCATCTCCCCATCTACTAACTCCCCTACTCTGTTTTTAACTGACAAATCCATTCGTTCCTTAGGATTTCTTAACTCTTTTAACTTACTCCAAAAATTTTTCTTATTTTCATTAAAATTTCTTGACAGTTCTTCTCCCACTCTATCATCTGCTCTCCTTTTGCACTCTCTTACCACTCTCTTCACCTTTCTTTTACTCTCCATATCCTCTACTCTTCTTATAACACTTCTCCTTTGTAAAAACTTCTCAATAGCTAACTCTTTCTCTTTTACCACACCCTTTACTTCATCATTTCACCAATCATTCCTCTTTCCTCCTGCACCCGCCCTCCTATAACCACAAACTTCTGCCCCACATTCTAATACTGCATTTTTAAAATTATTCCAACCCTCTTCAATCCCCCCACTACTCATACTTGCACCAGCCCACCTTTCTGCCAATAGTTTCTTATATCTCACCCGAGCTTCCTCCTCCCTTAGTTTATACACTTTCACCTCCCACTTACTTGTTGCCATTTTCCTCTTTTCCCATCTACCTCTTACTCTAACTGTAGCTGCAACTAAATAATGATCCAATATATCAGTTGCCTTCTATAAACGTGTACATCCTGGAGCCTACCCATCAACCTTTTACCCACCAATACATAATCTAACAAACTACTTTCATTACGTGCTATATCATACCTTGTATATTTATTTATCCTCTTCATAAAATATGTATTACTTATTACCGGAGTAAAGTCCGAGGCAGCTACGGTGAAAAGCTCTGTTCCACAAGGCACAGTACTCGCTCCCATCTTGTTCCTCATCCTCATATCCGACATAGACAAGGATGTCAGCCACAGCACTGTGTCTTCCTTTGCAGATGACACCCGAATCTGCATGACAGTGTCTTCCATTGCAGACACTGCAAGGCTCCAGGCGGACATCAACCAAATCTTTCAGTGGGCTGCAGAAAACAATATGAAGTTCAACGATGAGAAATTTCAATTACTCAGATATGGTAAACACGAGGAAATTAAATCTTCATCAGAGTACAAAACAAATTCTGGCCACAAAATAGAGCGAAACACCAACGTCAAAGACCTGGGAGTGATCATGTCGGAGGATCTCACCTTCAAGGACCATAACATTGTATCAACCGCATCTGCTAGAAAAATGACAGGATGGATAATGAGAACCTTCAAAACTAGGGAGGCCAAGCCCATGATGACACTCTTCAGGTCACTTGTTCTATCTAGGCTGGAATATTGCTGCACACTAACAGCACCTTTCATGGCAGGTGAAATTGCTGACCTAGAAAATGTACAGAGAACCTTCACGGCGCGCATAACGGAGATAAAACACCTCAATTACTGGGAGCGCTTGAGGTTCCTAAACCTGTATTCCCTGGAATGCAGGCGGGAGAGATACATGATTATATACACCTGGAAAATTCTAGAGGGACTAGTACCGAACTTGCACACGAAAATCACTCACTACGAAAGCAAAAGACTTGGCAGACGATGCAACATCCCCCCAATGAAAAGCAGGGGTGTCACTAGCACGTTAAGAGACCATACAATAAGTGTCAGGGGCCCGAGACTGTTCAACTGCCTCCCAGCATACATAAGGGGGATTACCAACAGACCCCTGGCAGTCTTCAAGCTGGCACTGGACAAGCACCTAAAGTCGGTTCCTGACCAGCCAGGCTGTGGCTCGTACGTTGGTTTGCGTGCAGCCAGCAGCAACAGCCTGGTTGATCAGGCTCTGATCCACCAGGAGGCCTGGTCACAGACCGGGCCGCGGGGGCGTTGACCCCCGGAACTCTCTCCAGGTAAACTCCAGGTAAACCTCTTTCTACACACTGCTCAATTAAAGGCTCCCCATTTTCATTTACCCCTGGCACCCCAAATTTACCTACTACTCCCTCCACAACATTATTGAACACTTTAGCATTGAAATCCCAAACCACCATTACTCTCACAATCGCTGAACAAGTGCAAACACTGCACAGAGTACGTCCTTAGGTGGATGCCTGCTGTATTAAGCTTCAATACTCTATGTAACACAAGCGTCTTCAAGGCTGTTCATACACCATGTAAACAATACTTTAATCACTTGAATATAAATTAAAATATCCTATTCTCCGTGGATATACACTCGACTTCTTTGATGTAATTCAATTCAAGTTTATTCTCTATATTGGTTACAATGTGGGGTTTACAGGTTTTGGGTATTTTGTGGTTTACATGTTATAAAATACTAATTATAGAGGGGGCCACTAGGACACCTAGCATGGCTAGGCATTTCGAGCAGACTTACATTAATTCTTAACATTAAATCCTTACAGATTATGGTATTAAGGCTAAGTGACTACATAATAATTTGTGAGTTTAGAATGTGAATGCTTTTGTTTTGGCACAATACAGTGTCCATATTGGAGTACCATAGGCAAACTTATGACTAGTTAGGATTTATTATTTTAAGATTAAGATTAGTATTTCTGGGTTTATAGTCAATGGGTGAGTGAGTGTAATTTTGAACCACCAGGTGGTTATCATGTAGTTAGTTGTCGGGGTGGATCAGGGAGATAAGAAGTTTTCTAACTGTATTTTTGAAAGTGATGAATGTGTCTGCAGTTCTAGAGTTTTCATGTAGGGTGTTCCAGATTTTAGGTTCTTTGAAATACATTGAATTTTTGTAAAGGTTTAGTCGAACACGGGAAATGTCATAGAGATGTTTGTGTCTGGTGTTATGCCTGTGGATCCTGTCACAACTATCAAGAAAGCGTTTTAGGTCATGGTTAAAATTGGCATTTAAGGTCCTGTAGATATAGATTGCACAGTAGTAAGTGTGGATGTTCTGAACAGGGAGTAAGTTTAGATCTATGAAGAGTGGGGGGTGTGTTGCCAGGGATGGGATTTAGTGATTATTCTTACTGCGGCTTTTCGTTGGGTTATTATTGCCTTTAGGTGTGTTGCTGCAGTTGAACCCCAAGCACAGATAGCATAGGTGAGGTATGGATATATAAGTGAATGGTATAGTGTGAGAAGGGCAGTTTGCGGTACGTAGTATCGTATCTTGGAGAGGATCCCCACCGTTTTGGATACTTTTTTTGTTATATGTTGGATATGGGTGCTGAAATTTAGGTTGTTGTCGAGGTATAGGCCAAGGAATTTGCCCTCGTTGATAACGTTAGATGAGAATTCTGCGGATACAACTTCAATGATTATTTACGTATTTACTTAAAATTCTTAAGATTTTATTTAATGTTTCTTTTTATTATTATATTATTATTAAATTTATTATTATTATTATTAATAAGCATTCCTTTCTTCTCGAATACGAAGAAAAGAAATTCCTATGCAAGATATACCAATACAACTTCATTTATATTTCAGCTCATGCTTGTTATTATTCAGCTCCACGTTGAGGCCATAAACTCTGTGAACTTGGGAAGAGACGCATTCAATTGGAAAGTGAACATCGTAAAGTAGGATCGCATATCATGTGGACACACGGTGATCCTGCTGCTCGACCACTTGGATTCCGCTCACAAACGTAAACAGAAGCCACCACGACTATTCATTTATCCGATGATTCTTGAATTTGTTGACATATTGTGTGGAATTACGAACCAGCTTTACAACCGTTAATCAGTTAAATGCACTCAAATGCTTTAAGGGTTTGTTTTTAACTCCTCTAGACTGATATCAAAATTACTAATGAAAATAACGTAATCGTGTATTAGCGCCTAAATTTAGCAAGAGTGTTTAATTCCGATTAAGCACAGTGATTTCTTTTGCCATGAATCTGCGAAAATCAATTAGAACATAAGAAATATATCATTCAATATAAGTAATATTAAATAAATTTATAAAGACCTATGATATATTTAGCTCAAAAAATACGTTAAAGTTAGGTTAGGTTAAGTTAGCTTAAGTTAGGTTAGGTTAGGTAAGGTTAGGTTAGGTTAGGTTAGGTTAGGTCTCTAAGGAATATTTAGTGCAAAAAGGATTTTTTTTACAACATTGTCAATGAAAAATATATATCAACCTGTAGCAAACTCTTTGGAAAAGACATGTCTTTAAGAGAGTTCAGCCTATTCTGAAAGTTTGCCTTATTAGGCACCGGATATATATGTCGTGACGAATGGGTAAAACTTGCGAGTTTGGCTTAACTGGCAACGCTTTTCTTGCCGAATAAGGCAAGCAAAAATTTAGGCATGCCATAATTTCACAAAAATCATTGTGAACCTAACGAGAAAAATATATTTCATTGTGCTTGTTAATTATTAAATTATTGTAAACTTATCTAAAATATATTTAGTTTGATTAGGCTAAATTAAATTGCGCTTGTTATAATATGGTTAGGTAAGTTTTCTAAGGCACTTTTGGTACAATTTTTTTAATTTTTACATTACCATAAATGAAAAAATATATCTTTAAACATATAAGAGAAAATTTTAGAAATGATTTAATTTTAAATAAGTTCTTGCTAATTGACCAGTTTTACCTATTTGGCATATATATATATATATATATATATATATATATATATATATATATATATATATATATATATATATATATATATATATTTATATTTATATATATTTATATATATTTATATGAATTTGGTAGGGTGTGCAAAAGAAGAAAATTAAAGGTGAATACAGGAAAGAGTAAGGTTATGAGGATAACAAAAAAAGTAGGTGATGAAAGATTGAATATCAGATTGGAGGGAGAGAGTATGTAGGAGGTGAATGTATTCAGATATTTGGGAGTGGACGTGTCAGCGGATGGGTCTATGAAAGATGAGGTGAATCATAGAATTGATGAGGGAAAAAGAGTGAGTGGTGCACTTAGGAGTCTGTGGAGACAAAGAACTTTGTCCTTGGAGGCAAAGAGAGGAATGTATGAGAGTATAGTTTTACCAACGCTCTTATATGGATGCGAAGCATGGGTGATGAATGTTGCAGCGAGGAGAAGGCTGGAGGCAGTGGAGATATCATGTCTGAGGGCAATGTTTGGTGTGAATATAATGCAGAGAATTCGTAGTTTGGAAGTTAGGAGGAGGTGCGGGATTACCAAAACTGTTGTCCAGAGGGCTGAGGAAGGGTTGTTGAGGTGGTTCGGACATGTAGAGAGAATGGAGCGAAACAGAATGACTTCAAGAGTGTATCAGTCTGTAGTGGAAGGAAGGCGGGGTAGGGGTCGGCCGAGGAAAGGTTGGAGAGAGGGGGTAAAGGAGGTTTTGTGTGCGAGGGGCTTGGACTTCCAGCAGGCATGCGTGAGCGTGTTTGATAGGAGTGAATGGAGACAAATGGTTTTTAATACTTGACGTGCTGTTGGAGTGTGAGCAAAGTAACATTTATGAAAGGGTTCAGGGAAACCGGCAGGCCGGACTTGAGTCCTGGAGATGGGAAGTACAATGCCTGCACTCTGAAGGAGGGGTGTTAATGTTGCAGTTTAAAAACTGTAGTGTAAAACACCCTTCTGGCAAGACAGTGATGGAGTGAATGATGGTGAACGTTTTTCTTTTTCGGGCCACCCTGCCTTGGTGGGAATCGGCCAGTGTGAAAAAAAAAAAATATAGATATATATATATATATATATATATATATATATATATATATATATATATATATATATATATATATATATACCACGATAAAAGAGGAAGAGAGAGTGGTAGATGATCGTAGTAGGTGATAGAGGGAGATAGGAAGGGAGATAATGAGGGAGAAGCCAGAAAAGTGGAGAGAGGATGAGAGAAGATATTATAAAGAGAAAGGAAGATAGAGACGGAATGGTAAGGGATAGAATCACGTCTCTAATAGTTCTGAAAATGAGTGTAGCGTATGTAATAGGGAGAAAAAATAATGTATACAGCAATATCATGCTCGGTGCTGAAAGGAAGATGGCAGAAGATGGAGGAAAGATAACATAAGGAATAAATGCAAATGAAAAGAGTGCTCTGATGTGTAGTGAAAAGCAAGGATTAAATGAAGGACGGGAGAGTGAGTCATTAAAATTAATAGAAGGAGAAGACAAAACCTGTTAGGGAGAGAGAACAGGATGAGACGACAGGTGGGTGTAACGAAAAGGAAGTGAGACGAAATGAGAAGAGATCAAGATGGGATGCGTACAGCCGAAGCTTAAGTTGTACCGGACTGGTGGTGGTGGTTGTACAAGCCTGGAGGTGGTGGTGGTTGTACCAGCCTTATGTTGGTGGTTATACCAGCCTGGTGGTGGTGGTGATGATGATTATACTAGCCTGGTGGTGGTGGTTGTACCAGCCTGGAGGTGGTAGTGATTGTAACAGCCTGATTGTGGTGGTTGTACCAGCCTGGCGGTGGTGGTTATACCAGCCTTGTGTTGGTGGTTGTACCAATCTGGTGGTGGTGGTGATGATGGTTATACCAGCCTGGTGGTAGTGGTTGTACCAGCCTGGTGGTAGTGGTTGTACCAGCCTGGTGGTAGTGGTTGTACCAGCCTGGTGGTAGTGGTTGTACCAGCCTGGTGGTAGTGGTTGTACCAGCCTGGTGGTAGTGGTGATGATGGTTATACCAGTCTGGTGGTGATGGTACCAGCCTGGTAGTGGTGGTGGTTGCATAAGCGTAGTTGTAGTTGTAATAACCTGGAGGTGGTAGTTGTACCAGCCTGGTGGTGGTGGTGGCTGTAGCAGCCTGGTAATGATGGTTGTACCAGCCTTGTGGTGATGGTGGCTGTAGCAGCTGGTGATGGTGGTTGTGCCAGCCTCGTGGTGGTGGTGGTTGTAGCAGCTGGTGATGGTGGTTGTGCCAGCCTCGTTGTGGTGGTGGTTGTAGCAGCCTGGTGATGGTGGTTGTGCCAGCCTCGTGGTGATGGTGGTTGTAGCAGCCTGGTGATGGTGGTTGTGCCAGCCTCATGGTGGTGGTGGTTGTAGCAGCCTGGTGATGGTGGTTGTGCCAGCCTCGTGGTGGTGGTGGTTGTAGCAGCCTGGTGATGGTGGTTGATTAAAAAAAGAGAACAGACTTTTTCTGCATAATTACAAGTAATTCCTTACAAATATTAATTTAAATAATAGGAAGTACCTTCCTATCTTACCGAGTCTGTAGTAGTGACTCGAGGCCCAAGAATTAGCTACAACACAAAATGGGTTCGAACCCGTGCAAAAGACATAGAAAATGTCCTTGGTAAGTGTCGGTCCTGGTGCGATCTTCAGGAAGCAACTAATATTGGGTTCGGCAGGACGTGAAGGGTTGGCCGACCTATACCAACTAGAATCATCACTTAAAAATGAATTTTTGTCGACTGTGGATCAGGCACACACACACTTATGACCATCCATAACCACCAGCTGGCAGGTGCTCCTGGAAACTGGTGTAACTTGTTGCTTGCAGCTGATCCTGGAACAGATTTTAAGATTTTGTCCATGACTTAGGACTTGTTACTTTCTTGAAGGTTTTTATTATTTCCAGAGTGTCTGATGGTATCCCAGGGATCATTTTGGAGAGATTTTTGATTTTGTACACATTGTGATTATTTTAAATTGGTGTGATAATGTTTATTTGTTACGTGTTTTATGCTATTAGCTTTTGAGGTTTGTTAATTTAAGTTTATTATTCTTATAAGTTTTGTATTTATTTTTGCTGCTAGGAATGCTGAATGATCTATATGGCAAAAGCTCCCCTCAGATTTGCAAATTACCTATGTACCTTTGCAAGCTACCTATGTACCTTTGCAAGCAAAGTCAGTAATTGTGTGACTTTCATGGTTCTTATTTACAACAAAAAACAAAAGTATACAAAAAAGTCGAGTTATTACAGAGAGAGTCAGGGAATGATAAAGTTAGAAGAGCACTGACAGTAGGAGAGGGAAGTAAAGAGAGGGTAGGAAGAAGGACGAGGGAGTGAGGAAAAGGTGGACTAGAAATAATAAGATGGTACGTAAATGAGAAATGAAGGGAGAGTAGGAGAAATGATCCAGGCAAGTAATGGAAGACACAGAGGCGAAAAAAAATCTCTATTTAGGTAAATACGAGAGGAAGGGGTGAGAGGGAAGATCCACTTAGTTAAATGTGGGAGGGAGAGGAAAGAGAAAAAATCACATATGCAGATGAGTGAATGGAAATTGTAGGAAGGTAAAATAAAAAAAAATGGGAGATTCGTGAACAGCAGAAGCAGGAAGCTGGTGAACAGGGTGAGGGAAGGAAGGGTAAAGTACGGAGAGAGAAGAGGGGAAGAGTACAGAGAGAGAGTAAGAGGGGATGACTTTCATTCACTGGAGGACTCGCAGTATAAAACTCCTCCAGTCATTGGACTGCAGTTCAATCCTTGTATATTTATCCAGCCCCCTTGTAGCTCACGTTTCTAAAGAATTTAATCTGGTGGCAGTATTGAGCATATTTGGGGCCTATTTGCCCAGCACTCTTGACAGCAAGACCAACTCTATGCTTACTATCGAGATGTACAAATACATGTATATATAATATATATATATATATATATATATATATATATATATATATATATATATATATATATATATATATATATATATATATATATATATATATATGTCGTGCCGAATATGTAAAACTGGTCAATTAGCAAGAACTCATTTAAAATTAAGTCCTTTCTAAAATTTTCTCTTATACGTTTAAAGATATATTTTTTTCATTAATGTTGGTGTTAAAATTTATAATTTTGCATCAAAAGGAACTTACAAAACTTACCTAACCTTATTACAACAAGAGCAATTTATTTTAGCCTAACCCAACTAAATATATTTTAGATTTGTTTACAATAATTTAATACTGAACAAACACAGTGAAATATATTTTTTTCGTTAGGTTCAGAATGATTTTGGCGAAATTATTGCATACACAAATTTTCACTTGTCCTATATGGCAAGATGAGTGTTGCTATTTAAGCCAAGATCGCAAGTTCTGCCTATTCGGCACGACATATACATATATATATATATATATATATATATATATATATATATATATATATATATATATATATATATATATATATATATATTTAATATTTAAATATAGGGAAGTACCACCTCTATATTATTGTAACCACGAACAAGTGGTATTTAATCAATAACAACACTGTGACTAGCCGAGGATTCGAACCCGTGTGAATGGGTTCAACAAGTTTGGTCATAGAGCACCTGCACATGCCAACTGTTCCGTCAGTCGTCACGTGAGGTCACAGACCCTGAGCTGCTTTGGGGATTAGCGTGGACGGTTACAAAGCATGGCTTGCTCCTGAGTGTTTTAAAAATTGAGGTTGGAGAGTTGAAGGAGGAGGTCTTGCTTCTCCAGGAGGAGATTAGGAGAGTGAAGGTCCACCTCAATGGGTCTGGGAGAGAGTGTGAGGTGGCTGGAGTTGTGGGGAATGAGGCTTCTAGCAGTGAGGTGCAGTCTGTCTCTCGCTGTGAGGAGGCTGTTGTTGGGGAGGTAGCAACGGCTACCAGCAGTGAGGTGCAGCCCAGCACCTGCTACAAGTGGCGAGTGGTTCACAGTAATGGGAGGCGCATCAGAGTAAGGAAAGTTAAGAGTGAAGATCTGAAGGTAGGAAATCGCTTCTCTGTTCTTCAGGATGAATGTACTTCAGTGGCCAGTGAAGGTAAGGGTACTACTGCCCCTGCTAATAGAGGTAAGCGCATTCTTGTGGTTGGTGACTCTCAGGTAAGATATATTGACCGTGCTTTTTGTAATAGGAATAAGAAGATGAGAGATAGAGTGTGCTTCCCTGGAGCTGGTGTTGGGGACATTGTCAACAGGCTGGATAATATCATGTCAGGTAATGGGAACAAGCCCATTATCTGTCTCAGTGCTGGTGGAAATGATATTGGGAAGGGTAGGAGAGAAGAGCTGCTAGATAAGTACAGGTCAGCTATAGATTTCATTAAGTCTAAGGGAGGGATCCCAATCATATGTAGCATCTTGCCTAGAAGGGGAGTAGGAAATGAATGGTTGTCTAGGGCAATTGGTGTAAATTGCTAGCTAGACAGATACTGCAAGGAACTTGCAATCCCATTCATTGACAACTGGAACAGCTTTTATGGCAAACATGATATGTATGCAAGGGATGGGGTACATCTCTCTGGGGCTGGCGTGGTAGCACTTGCAGACTCGATTGAGAAGGCCATTGGAGAAATGCCTATGATTTTAAACTGATGGAAGATAGAGGTATGGGTGTGTGTCGGAAACAAGCAGGTTGCAACACTAGGGTTGGAAACAGTAAATGTATAAAAGGCATTCAGCATGAAGTTATAAATAAAAACAATAGATCAAGTCAGCAAACAAAGGGGGACAGCAGAGGGCAGCAAGGGACTAGCTCCCTTAAGGTTTACTATACTAATAGCAGGAGTGTAAGAAATAAGATAGATGAGCTAAGATTAATTGCAAGTGCAGGAAACATAGATATTATTGCTATAACAGAGATCTGGCTCAATCTGAAAGATAGAGAGATGCCCTCTGAATGTCACATACAAGGCTATAAATTATTCCACACTGACAGGGTCAACAGGAAAGGTGGTGGAGAAGCGATGTATGTCAGAGACAATTTAAATTGTTGTGTTATACAAGATATTAAATTAGAAGCGTCAGCCACTGAATCTGTTTGGCTACAGCTTCTCGAGGGCCGAGAAAAACTAATTTTGGGTGTGATTTACAGGGCCCCAAATCTTGATAGGGAGTGCAGTAAACTTCTATGGGACGAAATTCGTAAGGCATCTACGTACGAAAATGTTGTGCTAATGGGAGATTTCAACTATAGACAGATTGACTGGAGCAATTTGACGGGAAATTTAGAGTCAGGTGACTTTCTTGATACGATCCAGGATTGTTTTTTAAAACAGTTTGTGACAGAGCCAACTAGGGGAAATAACCTCTTTGACTTGGTTCTTGCCAGTAGGGAAACACTAATTAATAATCTTGAGGTTAATGATGAGCTTGGGGAAAGTGATCACAAATCACTCAGTTTTAATATATCATGGAATTCCCCTAATAATGGCAATCAAGTCTCTGTCCCTGACTTCTGCTTGGCTGATTTCATACGACTGAAAAATTACTTAGGTGGGCTGAACTGGAATGACCTGACTAAGGGTCAGGTAGGTGGTGATGGTTGCCGATATGACGGTTTCCAGGGCATAGTTCTAGCTGCTCAGTCAAATTATGTTCCAAATAGGGAAATCAGATCAAACAAAAATGATCCTAAATGGATGAACAATAGATTAAAATATCTAATTGGTCAAAAGAGAGGCATATATAGGCAAATCAGAAGAGGGGAGGGACAATTAAGAAATCGATATATTCAGTTAAAGAGAGAAATAAAAAAAGGAATTAGAAAAACAAAAAGAGATTATGAGATTAAAGTTGCAAGAGATTCGAAGACTAACCCAAAAGGATTCTTTCAGGTATACAGAAGTAAGATCAGGGACAAGATAGGCCCACTCAAAAGTTCCTCGGGTCAGCTCACTGACAGTGATAAGGAAATGTGTAGAAGTTTTAACACATACTTCCTCTCAGTTTTTACACAGGAGGATACCAGCGATATTCCAGAAATGATAAATTATGTGGAACAGGACGATAATAAACTGTGCACGATTAGGGTCACAAGTGACATGGTCCTTAGGCAAATAGATAAATTAAAACCTAACAAATCCCCAGGCCCTGATGAACTGTATGCAAGGGTTCTAAAGGAATGTAAAGAGGAGCTAAGCAAACCTTTGGCTAATCTTTTCAACATATCACTACAAACTGGCATTGTGCCAGATAAGTGGAAAATGGCAAATGTGATACCTATTTTCAAAGCAGGTGACAGGTCCTTAGCTTCGAACTAGACTAATAAGCCTAACCTCCATAGTGGGAAAATTTATGGAATCAATAATTGCCGAGGCAGTTCGTAGCCACCTTGAAAAGCATAAATTAATCAACGAATCTCAGCATGGTTTTACAAAGGGGCGTTCCTGCCTTACGAATTTATTAAATTTTTTCACTAAGGTATTTGAGGAGGTATATCATGGTAATGAATATGATATTGTGTATATTGACTTCAGTAAGGCTTTTGACAGGGTCCCACATCAGAGACTATTGAGGAAAATTAAGGCACATGGAATAGGAGGAGAAATTTTTTCCTGGATAGAGGCATGGTTGACAAATAGGCAGCAGAGAGTTTGCATAAATGGGGAGAAATCAGAGTGGGGAAGCGTCACGAGCGGTGTTCCACAGGGGTCAGTGTTGGGCCCCCTGCTGTTCACAATATACATAAACGACATAGATGAGGGCATAAAGAGCGACATCAGCAAGTTTGCCGATGACACCAAAATAGGCCGTCGAATTCATTCTGACGAGGACATTAGAGCACTCCAGGAAGATTTGAATAGACTGATGCAGTGGTCGGAGAAGTGGCAGATGCAGTTTAATATAGACAAATGCAAAGTTCTAAATGTTGGACAGGACAATAACCATGCCACATATAAACTAAATAATGTAGATCTTAATATTACGGATTGCGAAAAAGATTTAGGAGTTCTGGTTAGCAGTAATCTGAAACCAAGACAATAGTGCATAAGTGTTCGCAATAAAGCTAATAGAATCCTTGGCTTCATATCAAGAAGCACAAATAATAGGAGTCCTCAGGTTGTTCTTCAACTCTATACATCCTTGGTTAGGCCTCATTTAGATTATGCTGCACAGTTTTGGTCACCGTATTACAGAATGGATATAAATGCTCTGGAAAATGTACAAAGGAGGATGACAAAGTTGATCCCATGTATCAGAAACCTTGTGATGAATGGTTTGAAAAACCGACAAGTTGAAGATTGAGACACTTATGCAGCATATGGGAATCTTTATTCAGGAAACGTTTCGCCACACAGTGGCTTCATCAGTCCAATACAAAGAGGAAGGCGTAAGGAGAGGAGGAAAATGAGGTAATCAGTCCCTCAACCTGGAGTCGATGTGTTCAGTCCATCAATCTTGTAGAATGTACAGCATAGGGCCGTAGACGTGGCTTATATACTGTAGTGAGGTGACGTGAAGCAGGTGGAGGCGGGGTCATAGTGGTACCATCCACTAGTCGAAGTAGGTCTTCGTCCAAAGGTTGAACAAGTGTTGAAGAATTCTTTGTAACAAGATCCCATGATGCTGCAGTGTCTGACAGTTGTGATGAATGGTTTGAAAAACCGACAAGTTGAAGATTGAGACACTTATGCAGCATATGGGAATCTTTATTCAGGAAACGTTTCGCCACACAGTGGCTTCATCAGTCCAATACAAAGAGGAAGGCGTAAGGAGAGGAGGAGAATGAGGTAATCAGTCCCTCAACCTGGAGTCGATGTGTTCAGTCCATCAATCTTGTAGAATGTACAGCATAGTGCCGTAGACGTGGCTTATATACTGTAGTGAGGTGACGTGAAGCAGGTGGAGGCGGGGTCATAGTGGTACCATCCACTAGTCGAAGTAGGTCTTCGTCCAAAGGTTGAACAAGTGTTGAAAAATTCTTTGTAACAAGATCCCATGATGCTGCAGTGTCTGACAGTTGTGATGAATGGTTTGAAAAACCGACAAGTTGAAGATTGAGACACTTATGCAGCATATGGGAATCTTTATTCAGGAAACGTTTCGCCACACAGTGGCGTCATGAGTCCAATACAAAGAGGAAGGCGTAAGGAGAGGAGGAGAATGAGGTAATCAGTCCCTCAACCTGGAGTCGATGTGTTCAGTCCATCAATCTTGTAGAATGTACAGCATAGGGCCGTAGACGTGGCTTATATACTGTAGTGAGGTGACGTGAAGCAGGTGTATTGGACTGATGAAGCCACTGTGTGGCGAAACGTTTCCTGAATAAAGATTCCCATATGCTGCATAAGTGTCTCAATCTTCAACTTGTCGGTTTTTCAAACCATTCGTCACAACTGACAGACACTGCAGCATCATGGGATCTTGTTACAAAGAATTCTTCAACACTTGTTCAACCTTTGGACGAAGACCTACTTCGACTAGTAGATGGTACCACTATGACCCCGCCTCCATCTGCTTCACGTCACCTCACTACAGTATATAAGCCACGTCTACGGCCCTATGCTGTACTTTCTACAAGATTGATGGACTGAACACATCGACTCCAGGTTGAGGGACTGATTACCTCATTCTCCTCCTCTCCTTACGCCTTCCTCTTTGTATTGGACTGATGAAGCCACTGTGTGGCGAAACGTTTCCTGAATAAAGATTCCCATATGCTGCATAAGTGTCTCAATCTTCATCAGAAACCTTCCCTATGAGGATAGACTAAGGGCCCTGAATCTGCACTCTCTAGAAAGACGTAGAATTAAGGGGGATATGATTGAGGTGTATAAATGGAAGACTGGAATAAATAAAGGGGATGTAAATAGTGTGCTGAAAATATCTAGCCTAGACAGGACTCGCAGCAATGGTTTTAAGTTAGAAAAATTCAGATTCAGGAAGGATATAGGAAAGTACTGGTTTGGTAATAGAGTTGTGGATGAGTGGAACAAACTCCCAAGTACAGTCCTAGAGGCCAGAACGTTGTGTAGCTTTAAAAATAGGTTGGATAAATACATGAGTGGGTGTGGGTGGGTGTGAGTTGGACCTGATTAGCTTGTGCTACCAGGACGGTTGCCGTGTTCCTCCCTTAAGTCAAGGTGACCTGACCTGACTAGGTTGGGTGCATTGGCTTAAGCCGGTAGGAGACTTGGACCTGCCTCGCATTGGCCAGTAGGCCTGCTGCAGTGTTCCTTCGTTCTTATGTTCTTATGGGGCGTTCACAAGTAAAAAGCAAAATAATAAAAAAAAAAAAAAAATCTGGCAACCTGGTAAAGGTGACCAATATAGGAAGTGTCACTCATGGTCGGAGAATGATGGCCAGTCGTAGTGCAAGAATGATTGCACCTCACAGCGCGAGAATGATAGCCATTCATGGTATGAGAATGATTACATCATGCCATTCATGATGTAAGAATGATTGCCATTTGGGTTACTATTGAATACATGTATAAATAATTAGATAACAATATCTAGGAATATATAATAACATTAGCCATATAATAAATTTTTACAAGGGACTACAAAAAGGTCAACAGATTTTTCTGTCCTCTTTCCTCTTACTTGTCCCTTCACCCAGTTCCTAGTTGTGAGCATGGCAAGTCCGGAGATATTTAAGCAGCGATCTCTCTTTAATGAAAACTATTTGTTAAGATTTCTTCCCTTGTGTGTGAGAGGCTCACCCGGAGACTACTCACATGTATCTCATTTATTGGACTGAAACCAGGTTATTTTTTCTTCCCGTAACCTTCCCAGGTTGCTGGTGGAATCTTCAATGAAAACACAGAGGTCTGGCTGTGATATCATTACGACGTAATAGATCATCTGTCTATAAAGTCAAGAAAGGATGCTGTGGTGAATTGGAAGAGACATATAGACAAACAGACAGATTCTTTAAGAAATGCTTGGAATGAGTAGATTTCAAGGAGGGATGCTGGATTTAAATGCCGTGCTGCCGACTGTAGTAGAGAAAAGAAACAAATTGGCAGAACAAGCACATACTTACACAAGCACATACTTACACAAGCACATACTTACACAAGCACATACTTACACAAGCACATACTTACACAAGCACATACTTACACAAGCACATACTTACACAAGCACATGCATACCAGCGTCAAAGTTCCTTGACGCTGGTGAGAGGCTATTGATCTAGGGAATTGGATCTGTGTTCTAGTTACCTAAATTAATAAAAATTCAAATAATAATAATAATGAAAATAATAATAATAATAATAATAATAATTATTATTATTATTATTATTATTATTATTATTATTATTATTATTACTATTATTATTATTATTATTGTAACGAACGCTGCTAACTCAGTGCACTGTTTACCTCGATGTGGGAGCAGTTCCCTCATGCTTTGCTTGCATTTTTGACAGTTATTTAGCCAAATTTCGTTTTTCTCAGCATGGGTCCTAAGAAAGTAAGTGTAAAGCACAATGCTGAGAAGAAAAACGAGGATGATTTCCATGGAATTAAAGCATGAAATCATAGATAAACAAGCGAGGTGTACAGGTTTTGGGTTGAGGGGGAAGCAAGGGGAGCTGGCTCGTAACACAAATGTTGGATCGTAACTCAGAGCAAAAAATCGACCCAGTAACGGCTGGTGTCTCAAAAAAACTCGTACATTGGGACACTCGTAAGGCAAGGTTCCACTGTGCATATATATATATATATATATATATATATATATATATATATATATATATATATATATATATATATATATATATATATATATATATGTCATATATCTTGGCTTATATATATATTTGTGTATATAATTTCGCCAAAATCATTCTGAACCTAACGAAAAAAATATATTTGATTATGTTTGTTTAGTACTACATTATTGTAAACGTATATATATATACATATATATGTCGTGCCGAATATGTAAAACTGGTCAATTAGCAATAATTCATTTCAAATTAAGTCCTTTCTAAAATTTTCTCTTATACGTTTAAAGATATATATTTTTTCATTAATGGTAATGTAAAAACTTTTAATTTTGCACCAAAAGAATCTTAGAAAACTTACCTAACCTTATTATAACAAGAACAATTTATTTTAGCCTGACCTAACTAAATATATTTTAGGTTTGTTTACAGTAATTTAATACTAAACAAACAGTGAAATACATTTTTCTCGTTATGTTCAGAATGATTTTGGCGAAATTATTGCATACACAAATTTTCACTTGTCCTATGTGGCAAGATGAACGTTGCTATTTAAACCAAGATCGCAAGTTCTGCCTATTCGGCACGACATATATATATATATATATATATATATATATATATATATATATATATATATATATATATATATATATATATATATATATATATATATATATATATATTGTTGTGCCTAATAACCCGAATTTGCTGAATATGCCAAACTCCCTTTAAAATTGGACTTAAACAAATTTTTACAGGTTGATATTTCTTTTTGATGGACATTGAAATAAAATGCTATATTTTCGGACTAAACCTATCTTAGAAACTTCACTTAACCTAACCTAAACCAGCTTATTTTTGTTAGCTCAATTTTGTTATGTATTCCAAAGATCAGTTTAAATATATTTAATATTGCTTAAAATCAATTATATATAATTTTGTAGTTCAATTCAAATTGTTTTCACTGATTTATGTTCAAAAATTTTTATTTTGTTAATTTAGCAGAGAACATCTTTCTCTTGCAGCTACTCATTGTAGCTACTCAACTTTAATTTCATTTTCCCAAATTATGTAATTTTACATGTAAAATAATATATTAAAAAACAATATATTAATAAACAGAAGACTGAACAGGGATTCGATCCATGGTTCATGCTTACTACTGGCCAAATTCTGTTTACTACTCAACCACAGAGCTTACAAAAGAATGATTGTACAACCAGCACTTTTGTGACATCGATGTATCAGCGGTTTCAAGTGTTACTGTGTTGCTGGGAAGAGAGGAAATGGTGTACTAGCTATGCACGACGTGCAATGATAAATGCTTAACTCTCTCCTGGTCTCTAGATGGAAGGTTAGCATAAATTCTGTATAGTAGTATAGTCAAGACTGTCTTTGTAGTATGAAGAAAGACGGTGGCCAAGCTTCATGTGCCTTTGTTCTCTTCATTGGAATTCTCTGTGCTAATCTCATTGGATTTTAGATATTGTGACCCTGTCCCTTTCTTTGATGACCAGTTTCGAAGCTTGCCATGTCGTAAAGGTATGAATGTTTATGATGAGCTACGCAGGAGTTGTTATTGTTTATGGTAACAGAGGCATATTCGAATCAGATGTTTCGTGAAGACTGGCTAATGTCCTATTTGTCACACCACTACAGGGAATGGTCTACACTCCGAGAGTAACATTATGCTTGCTTTTGTCTCCAGTTCTGGCAAAGTCTCAGAGTGAAGATGATGACTACAACACTGGTCTAATTTTTTTCTTAACGTTTGTGTGATGTTATTGGTGGCTTCACCAAGACAAAAAACCGCTCCCAAGACTCACGAAATCGTAATAAAACGATTGTAAACAACTCAGGGAAGGGGTGGGATTTTAACCCTAGGCGAGTGAGTCCTAAAATTCACAGACCAGTGCGTTAACCATTCGGCTAAAACAACATTACTGCAAGAGTACGTGCCATTCCCTCTGGTGGATTTGAGTAATAGTACATTTTCTAGATTTCAAGGATCAGAACTCCAGAAATCTCAAACGATATGCTTATAGGAGCCACAACAATGCATACGGAAGCTGGAGAAAGTGGATATCCAGGAGGAATAGTGTGAAGGGGGGAGAGGGCAAGGAAGTAGATGGTGATTAGGAAGGTTGGGGAAATTGGTTATCCAGAAGAGATAATGTGGAAATATCCAGCAGGGATACTGAGGAAGGGAATGTCTGATTGTCACTGTATCACCATTGTTACTGTGTCATCGGAGTCATTGTTACTTGAGTCACTATTATCACAGTGTCACTGTTGCCACTGTGCCACAGATGTTCCCGGAGTTACTGTGTCACTATAATTAGTGTCACTGTGCCACTGGAGTTGCTGTGTCACTGGAACCAATAAACCACTGTGTATCTGTAATCAATGGAGTCACTGTGTCACGGAAGGGGGTGTCACTATAGTCACTGTGTCACTGTAGTCACTGGTGAGAGGCTCCCTTTGGCATTACACCAAATCGTTTCAATTAGAAAGAATAGCCGAGGAAAATTATAGGGATTAAATATTTTCCAGAGCATGATAAAGAGAGAGAGAGAGAGACTGGGGAAGGAGAGAGACAGAAGTGGGTAGGAGGATATACGAAAGTAAATAATTAAGGAGTGAAGCAGAGATGAAAAGTGGAATGCACTTTCCTTATTAGACTGGAGAGTTTCAGTTAGTTACTGTTAGTATATCTGCCTGGCACATGTGTTGGTTGTGTTAATGTGTTGGCGCATGTGTTGGCTGTGTTAATGTGTTGGCACATGTGTTGGTTGTGTTAATGTGTTGGCACATGTGTTGGTTGTGTTAATGTGCTGGCACATGTGTTGGTTGTGTTAATGTGCTGGCACATGTGTTGGCTGTGTTAATGTGTTGGCACATGTGTTGGTTGTGTTAATGTGCTGGCACATGTGTTGGCTACGTTAATGTGCTGACACATGTGTTAATGTGCTGGCACATATGTAGGTTATGGTAATGTGTTGACACATGTTTAGGTAATGCTGAAGTGTTGTTATATGTGCTGGGAGTGTTCTTATGCCAGGATGTGTGTAGAGTTAATGTGTTGGAAAGAGTGTAGGCGCTGAAATACTGGTACATGTCCAGGTAGTGTTATGATATAACGTGTGTAGGACACCGACGTGCTGGGAAATTTATTTTCTGGCTGATACAGAATGCAGTCAAATAAACATAAAAACTAAAGTTATTTTTTTTAGATTAAAGTATATATATAAAGCTTAATATAAACAAATGAAGGAGGTTAGCTTCGCCAGTAAAACTTAAAAAAGTACTCACTGGGATAGCAGTATGACGAGTAGCCCACAGACATAGCAGTCCCGCTATCACCAGAGATAGGATGATCATTAACCTGGAGATAGACGTGGGTTAAACGAGAAGGTTCAATCTGCTAATGAATGAGCACTGTCTCCCACGACACAGCGACATCACTCTAGTGATCTCACAGTAACATATCTAAAATGCTGCCAGAAACAGAAGGTAGAAAACTTGTTTCCTGGATTATTATCTCTCAAGAGAATTGAACATCTTTCTGTGACAAGTGAGAAGTAATAGATTTGACTATGCCATCAGTCGGTTCATTGCCAGACTCATTAGCATATTCTAAATCACAGCAACTAATTATATGGTTTCCCCGTATTGTTCAAAATAATTACTCAGAAATTTACGCAACAAGATGCATATTTTTGATTGCTATAGTCAAACAATCACTCCAGCAACCTAATGTCATTTGTATCACATTCTTCGGTAAGTTATTTGGAAATTATCAAGTCTATAGACGATTAAGTTACAGAGCGTTCGACAGAATATGGGTACCTGGTATTCCTCTTTCCACAAGAATGATCACTTTAACACGATTTCCTTTAGATTAAGGATTGGGCGTAAACACACACGTATCATTCATGGTCGCCTGCGGCTTCGACTGTTTCGTTTTAGAGTCACAAGGATGACGAAAGGCACTACTAGGAGACTCGTATAAAATTAAACATCTACTTGAACGTAAGCAATTTTTGACGCAGTAAGTGAATTATTTTTACTTAGGGGTTTAATTTTAATTTAAATGTGTGTACATGTAAGTATATGCATAAGAGTATAAAACAACTGAAAAATATTGTGGTTTCAGTTTCTTTACATTTGAGAATTCTTACCTGTCCTGGTAATTTACTCCCCGCTGCTTGTGTAGCCAATCCGCCACAGACAAAACTTTTAAAGGCATCTGGTGCAACAAAAATCGGCGCCTCTGGGTCAGAATTGCGAGCATACAACAGGCTTTTATGTTTCCTCCAATTACCCAAGAATAGTCTCTGAAGGTTGTGCTTTGAAAATCAAGGGTTTCTCAAGAGACTTCTTACAGAGCGTGTGTGTGTGTGGAAAGTGTCAGCCTGTCAAGATGAATGAACAGAAACAGGAGGAGCTACAAGCCGCATACTTTTGAAACACAGCAAATAATGCAATAGCAGCAAAACACGAGATTAGGACTGGACTGACTGAATCAAGAAAGTATGATGAACCAGAACCGAGATATACGACTCCCCATGTCAAAGAACCTGTGAGAGTGTCTTATTCTAGTTCTAGGTAAATTAAATGCTCAGTCGTGCGCTAATGAATAAAATATTGCAAAGCCAAGAAAGGTTACATTTCCTGAAGGACGCAGGATTTGAAATCATGTATACAAGACCAGTGTAGTCCGAACACTCACGTGTATCTCGGCCACAAGACAGAGGACGGATAAATGTGGCATCCATCCTATATGCATGTGTGAGCTGGCGCACGTGCATATGGACACACACACACCCACACACACACTCACACACATGCACACTCACACACATGCAGCTAGTGATCACATGGTTCTGTGTTTTGAATACATAGAGTTACAAGTAGAGAGGGTAACAGGAGTTCGATGGGAAAAGCCAAACTATAAAAGGGGAGACTACACAGGTATGAGGAACTTCCTGCACGAGGTTCAGTGGGACAGACAATTGGCAGGAAAGTCAGTAAATGAAATGATGGAATACGTAACAACAAAATGCAGGGAGGCAGAGGAAAGGTTTGTTCCCAAGGGGAAATAGAAATAACGGGAAGACCAAAGCGAGTCCTTGCTTTACCCGAAGGTGTAGGGAGGCAAAAACTAAGTGCGCCAGAGAATGGAAAAGGTACAGGAGGCAAAGAACCCAGGAAAATAGAGAGACTAGTCGAAGAGCCAGAAACAAGTATGCACAGATAAGGAGGGAGGCCCAGCGACAGTACGAAAACAGCATAGCATCGAAAGCTAAGTTTGACCCGAAACTTCTGTATGGCCACATTAGGGGGAAGACCAGGTGATCAGGCTGAGGAAAGAAGGTGGGATAACTCACCAGAAGCGATCAAAAGGTATGTAAGGAGCTCAACAAGAGATTTAAGGAAGTATTTACAATGGAGACAGGAAGGCCTCTGGGTGAACAGAACAGAGTGGGACGTCAACAAGGAATATACCATCAAGTGGTGGATGACATACATACAACTGAGGAGGAGGTGAAGAAGCTGCTAAGGGACCTTGATACCTCAAAGGCAATGGGACCAGGCATCTCCCCATGGGTCCTTAGAGAGGGAGCAGAAATGCTGTGTGTGCCACTAACCACAGTCTTCAATACATCCCTTGAAACTGGGCAGCTACCTGAGGTATAGAAGACGGCAAATGTAATACCCATATTTAAAAAAGGAGACAGAAAAGAGGCACTAAACTATAGACCAGTGTCACTGACGCGTATAGTATGCAAAGTCATGAAGATTATCAGGAGGAGAGTGGTGGAGCACCTGGAACAGAACAAGAGTATAAACGCCAACCAGTATGGATTTATGTAAGGCAAATCCTGTGTCACAAACCTACTGGAGTTTTATGCTAAAATAACAGAAGTAAGACACGAGAGAGAGAGAGGGGTGGGTTGATTGCATCTTGGACTGCAAGAAGGCCTTCGACACAGTTCCTCACAGGAGACTGGTGCAGAAGCTAGAGGATCAGGTGCGTATAACAAGAACAGCACTGCAATGGATCAGAGAATACCTGACAGGGAGGCAACAACGAGTCATGGTACGTGATGAGGTATCACAGTGGGCACCTGCAACGAGCGGGGTCCCACAGGGGTCGGTCCTAGGACCAGTGCTATTTCTGGTATATGTGAATGACATGATGGGAGGGTTAGACTCAGAAGTGTCCCTGTTCGCAGATAATGTGAAGTTAATGAGGACAATTAAATCAGATGAGGATCAGGTAGGACTTCAAAGAGACCTGGGCAGGCTGAACACCTGGTCCAGCAACTGGCTTCTCGAATTTAACCCCGCCAAATGCAAAATCATGAAGATCGGGGAAGGGCAAAGAAGACCGCAGACGGAGTATAAGCTAGGTGGCCAAAGACTGCAAACCTCGCTCAAGGAGAAAGATCTTTTGGTGAGTATAACACCGAGCACGTCTCCGGAAGCATACATCAACCAGATAACTGCTGCAGCATATGGGCGCCTGGCAAACCTGAGAATAAAGTTCCGATACCTTAGTAAGGAATCGTTCAAGACACTGAACACCGTGTACGTTAGGCCAATCCTGGAGTATGTAGCACCTGTTTGGAACCCACACTTGATCAAGCACGTCATGAAATTAGAGAAAGTGCAAAGGTTTGCGACAAAGTTAGTTCCAGAGCTAAGGGGAATGTCCTACGAAGAAAGATTAAGGGAAATCGGCCTGACGAGACTGGAGGACAGGAGGGTTAAGGGAGACATGATAACGACATACAAAATTCTGTGTGGAATAGACAAGGTGGACAGAGACAGGATGTTCCAAAGAGGGGACACAGAAACAAGGGGTCACAATTGGAAGTTGAAGACCCATATGAGTCAAAGGGATGTAAGGAAGTATTTCTCCAGTCATAGAGTAGTCAGGAAGTGGAATAGCCTAGCAAGTGAGGTAGTGGAGGCAGGAACCATACACAGCTTTAAGACGAGGTATGATAAAGCTCCCTGAGAAGGGAGAGAGAGGACCTAGTAGCACTCAGTGAAGAAGCGGGACCAGGAATTGAGTCTCATCCCCTGCAACCACAATTAGGTGAGTACAATTAGGTGATACACACACACACACACACACACACACACACACACACACACACACACACACACACACACACACACACACACACACACACACACAAACCTACTGGAGTTCTATGACATGGTGACAGCAGTAAGACAAGAGAGAGAGGGGTGGGTGGATTGCATTTTCTTGGACTGCAAGAAGGCGTTTGACACAGTTCCACACAAGAGATTGGTGCAAAAACTGGAGGACCAAGCAGGGATAACAGGGAAGGCACTACAATGGATCAGGGAATACTTGTCAGGAAGACAGCAGCGAGTCATGGTACGTGGCGAGGTGTCAGAGTGGGCACCTGTGACCAGCGGGGTCCCGCAGGGGTCAGTCCTCATCTCCTGAAGCGCACATCAACCAAATAACTGCTGCAGCATATGGGCGCCTAGCAAACCTCAGAACAGCATTCCGACATCTTAATAAGGAATCGTTCAGGACCCTGTACACCGTATACGTTAGGCCCATATTGGAGTATGCGGCACCAGTTTGGAACCCACACCTAGCCAAGCACGTAAAGAAACTAGAGAAAGTGCAAAGGTTTGCAACAAGACTAGTCCCAGAGCTAAGAGGTATGTCCTACGAGGAGAGGTTAAGGGAAATCAACCTGACGACACTGGAGGACAGGAGAGATAGGGGGGACATGATAACAACATACAAAATACTGAGAGGAATTGACAAGGTGGACAAAGACAGGATGTTCCAGAGATTGGACACAGTAACAAGGGGACACAGTTGGAAGCTAAAGACACAGATGAATCACAGGGATGTTAGGAAGTATTTCTTCAGCCACAGAGTAGTCAGTAAGTGGAATAGTTTGGGAAGCGATGTAGTGGAGGCAGGATCCATACATAGCTTTAAGCAGAGGTATGATAAAGCTCACGGCTCAGGGAGAGTGACCTAGTAGCGATCAGTGAAGAGGCGGGGCCAGGAGCTCGGACTCGACCCCCGCAACCTCAACTAGGTGAGTACAACTAGGTGAGTACACACACACACACACACACACACACACACACACACACACACACACACACAGAGCAGAGCACACGCAGAGGTATGATAAAGCTCACGGCTCAGGGAGAGTGACCTAGTAGCGATCAGTGAAGAGGCGGGGCCAGGAGCTCGGACTCGACCCCTGCAACCTCAACTAGGTGAGTACAACTAGGTGAGTACACACACACAGACTCGGAGCCAGGTACTATGACTCGACCCTTGCAACCACAATTAGGTGAGTATGTACATTATACACGCGATAGCATTAGTAACCAGAAGAAGCAATGCAGAACTACTGGTTATGGGAGACGTCAAACGTCAAATAGAATGAGAAAGTCTGGAGTCACATGGAGGATGAGAAACATAGAGAGCTAAGCTGATGGAAATGGTGATGGGAAACGTCATGTGTCAACACGTCCGAGAGAGAGGACGTGACGATCCAGCAAGACAGAACCTTGTTTTCACTCTAAATGACTCTGATGAGGGATGGACATCGAATATGAGAGGTCCATTTGCGCTAGCGATCATGCAGTGATGAGGAAGCCAACGTAGTGAGGAATGCATAGTATGAAGGAAGGGACGAACCTGACTTCAAAAGAGGAAAAAATGATGGTGTGGGGACAATTCCTAAGAACGATACCATAGGAAATGTAGCTAGAAGGAAAACTAGGGACTGAAATGATGGAGTATGTAGCTGGAAAGCGCCGGGAAGCAGAGGAGAAATTCTCTCATAGAGGCAGAAGATGTACAGGCTTGAAACGAATGAGTTCATGGTTCACACAGAGGAGCAGGGTTGTCAAAATTAAAATTGTAAGAGCATGGAAGATGTGTAGAAAAGCAAAGAAAACTTGCAGAACAGGGAACCAGAAGATCCAGAAACAAATACGCATGGGTAAAAAAGATAAACTTAATGGTAACATAAGAATGCCATAGCATCAATATCCTAAACTGAGTCATAGTTGATATAAAATCCGTGATAAGCTGAATAAAAGATTTAGAGGGGTATTCTGAATGAATCATGAACATAGACAGAGTCAAAAAGAGCGAGATTGCACCAGCGAGTTTTGGATACAATACGATCAACAGGAAAAGAGATGCAGAAACTACTACTATCTAGATACCTCGAAGGCCAGACAAAATCTCTTCGTTGGTTCTTCGAGAGGAAGCAGAGAAAGTTTGTCAACTACTAGCAACGATCTTCAACCAATCAGTTGATATAGCTCAGCTGTCAGAGGTCTGGATAACAACTTACATATTCCAAATACTTAAAAAAAGGAGACAGTCAGGTGGCACTGAACTACAGACGAGTGTCACAGACATACAGAGGATTTTCAGAAGAGCAGTGAAGCACTTGGAAATGAGTGGATTCTCGAGAAAAAAGGCTAGTACCCTATTGTTTCAAAAGATATTATTTACCCCTACTGTTTCTCAAGGCAAGGTAGTCGTATCCTACTGTTTCTCAAGGCAAGGTAGTCGTATCCTACTGTTTCTCAAGGCAAGGTAGTCGTATCCTACTGTTTCTCAAGGCAAGGTAGTCGTATCCTACTGTTTCTCAAGGCAAAGTAGTCGAATCCTACTGTTTCTCAAGACAAAGTATTCGAATCCTGTTTCTCAAAAACAGGTAGTCGAGTACTACTGTTTCTCAAGGCCAGGTAGTCGAATCCTACTGTTTCTCAAGACAAAGTATTCGAATCCTGTTTCTCAAAAACAGGTAGTCGAGTACTACTGTTTCTCAAGGCCAGGTAGTCGAATCCTACTGTTTCTCAAGACAAGGTTGTCTAATACCACTGTTTCTCAAGGCAAGATAGTCGAATTCTAGTATTTCCTAAGGAATTTTATTTTCCATTATTGCGTTATTTTGCTATAATGCTGTTGAGGGGCTCTTGAGGGGCTCTTGATCCAAGGAACTTGACTTTAGTTCCCTTTTCTTGAATCGAAAACTCGGGTTCAGCCCTATCCCCTGATTAAAATAAAACATTTGTGAACGGCATTAGCCTTTCACAGATGATGCATCGTATGATATGGATGAAACATTTCATAGGTTTTGGATGTGTAGGTGCAAATTTTGTTGAATTCTGTGTAATCAATGGAAAATGCGTTTTATGGTCAGCTTTAAACATTTAGTGCTGATTTGTTTTCCACAAAAAAAGCTACATCATGACGTTTGGTTATGCAAGTCATCATATGCCAATTTCATTTATCAAATTGATTTCTGTGAAATACCTGGAGAATGTCTCTTGTGATCAAAAATAAGTCAGTGTCTGACTTTATTTAGTTATCCAACAGTAGGTTAAATCAACATAATATACTTTTATATGCTTGCAATATCTGTGTGACGTCAAGACCAGTATTAAAAATTGGCTTATGTACAGTAAGTTTAAATAAAACTTGGTTACTGCATTTATTTTCCAAAAAGCAGGTCAGTCTTATTTAGTGATAAGTTTTGATTGATTTTGACTTATGTGAATGTCCCAATTTCCTTTTTGGGAAGAAACTGGGAAAAATTAAATACTGCTTTTCATGCTACAATTTCTGAGTGCCCCCAGCCGCTGTATAATCCTCCGGGTTTAGCGCTTTCCCCTTGATTATAATAATAAGCGATTATTTTCAACCCTTCAATACTGATAATTTGACAATGCAACTTCCGAGCGCATTCAAACTTAATATGCTGACGTATATTAGTATATTGAACTCTCTATTTAGCAGCAAGGTTATTCTTAATGAAAGGTTTAGATTAGATTCAGGCTACGCATGGGCTACTTTTAGCCAAATTTATTAAAGAAATGTGGATATTAGTTTCCATGTGATGACTTGTGACTGCTTCATCATTTTCACTTTCAGATCTTCAATTCTAGCATTATCTCATATTTCATTGTTCTGGACGGGTTTCCTTCTCGTATTTCATTGTTCTTGACGAATTTCCTTCTAATATTTCCTTCTTCTGGACGGGTTTCCCTGTCATTTCATTGTTCTGGACGGGTTTATCTGTCATATTTCATTGTTCTGGACGGGTTTCCCTGTCATATTTCATTGTTCTGGACGGGTTTCCCTGTCATATTTCATTGTTCTGGACGGGTTTCCCTCTCATATTTCATTGTTCTGGACGGGTTTCCCTGTCATATTTCATTGTTCTGGACGGGTTTCCCTGTCATATTTCATTGTTCTGGACGGGTTTCCCTGTCATATTTCATTGTTCTGGACGGGTTTCCCTGTCATATTTCATTGTTCTGGACGGGTTTCCCTGTCATATTTCATTTTTCTGGACGGGTTTCCCTGTCATATTTCATTGTTCTGGACGGGTTTCCCTGTCATATTTCATTGTTCTGGACGGGTTTCCCTGTCATATTTCATTGTTCTGGACGGGTTTCCCTGTCATATTTCATTGTTCTGGACGGGTTTCCCTGTCATATTTCATTGTTCTAGACGGGTTTCCTTCTCATATTTCATCATATTTCATTGTTCTGGACGGGTTTCCCTCTCATATTTCATTGTTCTGGACGGGTTTCCCTGTCATATTTCATTGTTCTGGACGGGTTTCCCTGTCATATTTCATTGTTCTGGACGGGTTTCCTTCTCATATTTCATTGTTCTGGACGGGTTTCCCTGTCATATTTCATTGTTCTGGACGGGTTTCCTTCTCATATTTCATTGTTCTGGACGGGTTTCCCTCTCATATTTCATTGTTCTGGACGGGTTTCCCTGTCATATTTCATTGTTCTGGACGGGTTTCCCTGTCATATTTCATTGTTCTGGACGGGTTTCCCTGTCATATTTCATTGTTCTGGACGGGTTTCCCTGTCATATTTCATTGTTCTGGACGGGTTTCCCTGTCATATTTCATTGTTCTGGACGGGTTTCCCTGTCATATTTCATTGTTCTGGACGGGTTTCCCTCTCATATTTCATTGTTCTGGACGGGTTTCCCTCTCATATTTCATTGTTCTGGACGGGTTTCCTTCTCATATTTCATTGTTCTGGACGGGTTTCCTTCTCATATTTCATTGTTCTGGACGGGTTTCCTTCTCATATTTCATTGTTCTGGACGGGTTTCCTTCTCATATTTCATTGTTCTTTATGGGTTTCGTTCTCATATTTCATTGTTCTTTACGGGTTTCCTTCTCATATTTCCTTGTTCTGGACGGGTTTCCTTCTCATATTTCATTGTTCTGGACGGGTTTCCTTCTCATATTTCATTGTTCTGGACGGGTTTCCTTCTCATATTTCATTGTTCTGGACGGGTTTCCCTGTCATATTTCATTGTTCTGGACGGGTTTCCCTGTCATATTTCATTGTTCTGGACGGGTTTCCTTCTCATATTTCATTGTTCTGGACGGGTTTCCCTGTCATATTTCATTGTTCTGGACGGGTTTCCCTGTCATATTTCATTGTTCTGGACGGGTTTCCCTGTCATATTTCATTGTTCTGGACGGGTTTCCCTGTCATATTTCATTGTTCTGGACGGGTTTCCCTGTCATATTTCATTGTTCTGGACGGGTTTCCCTGTCATATTTCATTGTTCTGGACGGGTTTCCCTCTCATATTTCATTGTTCTGGACGGGTTTCCCTGTCATATTTCATTGTTCTGGACGGGTTTCCTTCTCATATTTCATTGTTCTGGACGGGTTTCCTTCTCATATTTCATTGTTCTGGACGGGTTTCCCTCTCATATTTCATTGTTCTGGACGGGTTTCCTTCTCATATTTCATTGTTCTGGACGGGTTTCCCTCTCATATTTCATTGTTCTGGACGGGTTTCCCTGTCATATTTCATTGTTCTGGACGGGTTTCCCTCTCATATTTCATTGTTCTGGACGGGTTTCCCTCTCATATTTCATTGTTCTGGACGGGTTTCCCTCTCATATTTCATTGTTCTGGACGGGTTTCCCTCTCATATTTCATTGTTCTGGACGGGTTTCCCTGTCATATTTCATTGTTCTGGACGGGTTTCCCTGTCATATTTCATTGTTCTGGACGGGTTTCCCTGTCATATTTCATTGTTCTGGACGGGTTTCCCTGTCATATTTCATTGTTCTGGACGGGTTTCCCTGTCATATTTCATTGTTCTGGACGGGTTTCCCTCTCATATTTCATTGTTCTGGACTGGTTTCACTGTCATATTTCATTGTTCTGGACGGGTTTCCTTCTCATATTTCATTGTTCTTTTTGGGTTTCTTTCTCATATTTCATTGTTCTTTACGGGTCCTTTTTCTGGATGGGTTTCCTTCTCATATTTAATTTTTATGGACGGGTTTCCCTCTCATATTTCATTGTTCTGGACGGGTTTCGCGGCCATATTTCATTGTTCTGGACGGGTTTCCTTCTCATATTTCCTTGTTCTGGACGGGTTTCCTTCTCATATTTCATTGTTCTGGACGGGTTTCCTTCTCATATTTCATTGTTCTGGACGGGTTTCCCTCTCATATTTCATTGTTCTGGACGGGTTTCCCTCTCATATTTCATTGTTCTGGACGGGTTTCCCTCTCATATTTCATTGTTCTGGACGGGTTTCCATATCATATTTCATTGTTCTGAACGGGTTTCCTTCTCATATTTCATTGTTCTGGACGGGTTTCCCTCTCATATATCATTTTTCTGGACGGGTTTTCCTGTCATATTTCATTGTTCTGGACGCGTTTCCCTCTTATATCTCATTGCTGTATACGGGTTTCCCTCTCATGTTTCATTGTTCTGGACGGGTTTCCTTCTCATATTTCATTGTTCTGGACGGGTTTCCCTGTCATATTTCATTGTTCTGGACGGGTTTCCCTCTCATATTTCATTGTTCTGGACGGGTTTCCCTCTCATATTTCATTGTTCTGGACGGGTTTCCTTCTCACATTTCATTGTTCTTTAGGGGTTTCGTTCTCATATTTCCTTGTTCTTTACTGGTTTCCTTCTCATATTTCCTTGTTCTGGACGGGTTTCCTTCTCATATTTCCTTGTTCTGGACGGGTTTCCTTCTCATATTTCATTGTTCTGGACGGGTTTCCTTCTCATATTTCATTGTTCTGGACGGGTTTTTCTGGACGGTTTCCCTGTCATATTTCATTGTTCTGGACGGGTTTCCTTCTCATATTTCATTGTTCTGGACGGGTTTCCCTGTCATATTTCATTGTTCTGGACGGGTTTCCCTGTCATATTTCATTGTTCTGGACGGGTTTCCCTGTCATATTTCATTGTTCTGGACGGGTCATATTTCATTGTTCTGGACTCTGTCGCTGTCATATTTCATTGTTCTGGACTGGTTTCCCTGTCATATTTCATTGTTCTGGACGGTTTTCCATGTCATATTTCATTGTTCTGGACGAGTTTCCTTCTCATGTTTCATTGTTCTGGACGGATTTCCCTGTCATATTTCATTGTTCTTGACGAGTTTCCTTCTCACATTTCATTGTTCTGGACGGGTTTCCTTCTCATATTTCATTGTTCTGGACGGGTTTCTCTGTCATATTTCATTCTTCTGGACGGGTTTCCCTGTCATATTTCATTGTTCTGGACGGGTTTCCCTGTCATATTTCATTGTTCTTGAAGAGTTTTCTTCTCATATTTCATTGTTCTGGATGGGTTTCCCTGTCATATTTCATTGTTCTGGACGGGTTTCCCTGTCATATTTCATTCATCTGGACGGGTTTCCCTCTCATACTTCATTGTTCTGGACTGCCTCGACGGCCGGTGAGTATCCTTTTTCGTCTTTCCCAGGTCCAGGAGTCCACCTGTGTCCCCTCAGGCATTCTCCCTTCCCCACTTCCCCGGGGTCTGCCTCGACGGCCGGTGAGTATCCTTTTTCGTCTCTCCCAGGTCCAGGAGTCCGCCTGTGTCCCCTCAGGCATTCTCCCTTCCCCACTTCCCCGGGGTCTGCCTCGACGGCCGGTGAGTATCCTTTTTCGTCTCTCCCAGGTCCAGGAGTCCGCCTGTGTCCCCTCAGGCATTCTCCCTTCCCCACTTCCCCGGTGTCTGCCTCGACGGCCGGTGAGTATCCTTTTTCGTCTCTCCCAGGCCCAGGAGTCCGCCTGTGTCCCCTCAGGCATTCTCCCTTCCCCACTTCCCCGGGGTCTGCCTCGACGGCCGGTGAGTATCCTTTTTCGGCTCTCCCAGGTCCAGGAGTCCGCCTGTGTCCCCTCAGGCATTCTCCCTTCCCCACTTCCCCGGGGTCTGCCTCGACGGCCGGTGAGTATCCTTTTTCGTCTCTCCCAGGTCCAGGAGTCCGCCTGTGTCCCCTCAGGCATTCTCCCTTCCCCACTTCCCCGGGGGTCTGCCTCGACGGCCGGTGAGTATCCTTTTTCGTCTCTCCCAGGTCCAGGAGTCCGCCTGTGTCCCCTCAGGCATTCTCCCTTCCCCACTTCCCCAGGGTCTGCCTCGACGGCCGGTGAGTATCCTTTTTCGTCTCTCCCAGGTCCAGGAGTCCGCCTGTGTCCCCTCAGGCATTCTCCCTTCCCCACTTCCCCAGGGTCTGCCTCGACGGCCGGTGAGTATCCTTTTTCGTCTCTCCCAGGTCCAGGAGTCCGCCTGTGTCCCCTCAGGCATCCTCCCTTCCCCACTTCCCCAGGGTCTGCCTCGACGGCCGGTGAGTATCCTTTTTCGTCTCTCCCAGGTCCAGGACTCCGCCTGTGTCCCCTCAGGCATCCTCCCTTCCCCACTTCCCCAGGGTCTGCCTCGACGGCCGGTGAGTATCCTTTTTCGTCTCTCCCAGGTCCAGGACTCCGCCTGTGTCCCCTCAGGCATCCTCCCTTCCCCACTTCCCCAGAGTCTGCCTCGACGGCCGGTGAGTATCCTTTTTCGTCTCTCCCAGGTCCAGGACTCCGCCTGTGTCCCCTCAGGCATCCTCCCTTCCCCACTTCCCCAGAGTCTGCCTCGACGGCCGGTGAGTATCCTTTTTCGTCTCTCCCAGGTCCAGGACTCCGCCTGTGTCCCCTCAGGCATCCTCCCTTCCCCACTTCCCCAGGGTCTGCCTCGACGGCCGGTGAGTATCCTTTTTCGTCTCTCCCAGGTCCAGGACTCCGCCTGTGTCCCCTCAGGCATCCTCCCTTCCCCACTTCCCCAGGGTCTGCCTCGACGGCCGGTGAGTATCCTTTTTCGTCTCTCCCAGGTCCGCGTGTCCAGGACTCCGCCTGTGTCCCCTCAGGCATCCTCCCTTCCCCACTTCCCCAGGGTCTGCCTCGACGGCCGGTGAGTATCCTTTTTCGTCTCTCCCAGGTCCGCGTGTCCAGGACTCCGCCTGTGTCCCCTCAGGCATCCTCCCTTCCCCACTTCCCCAGGGTCTGCCTCGACGGCCGGTGAGTATCCTTTTTCGTCTCTCCCAGGTCCGCGTGTCCAGGAGTCCGCCTGTGTCCCCTCAGGCATCCTCCCTTCCCCACTTCCCCAGGGTCTGCCTCGACGGCCGGTGAGTATCCTTTTTCGTCTCTCCCAGGTCCGCGTGTCCAGGAGTCCGCCTGTGTCCCCTCAGGCATCCTCCCTTCCCCACTTCCCCAGGGTCTGCCTCGACAACCAGTGAGTATCCTTTTTCGTCTCTCCCAGGTCCGCGTGTCCAGGAGTCCGCCTGTGTCCCCTCAGGCATCCTCCCTTCCCCACTTCCCCAGGGTCTGCCTCGACAACCAGTGAGTATCCTTTTTCGTCTCTCCCAGGTCCGTGTGTCCAGGAGTCCGCCTGTGTCCCCTCAGGCATCCTCCCTTCCCCAGGGTCTGCCTCGACAACCAGTGAGTATCCTTTTTCGTCTCTCCCATGTCCGCGTGTCCAGGAGTCCGCCTGTGTCCCCTCAGGCATCCTCCCTTCCCCACTTCCCCCGCCCGGGTCCGTGGTTCCAGGAGTCCACCTGTGTGAAGGCCAGGTGCTCCCCCTTCCCCACTACCCCCACACCCCAACCTTGCACAACCCCCCCCCCGGGTCCGTGGTTCCAGGAGTCCACCTGTGTGAAGGCCAGGTGCTCCCCCTTCCCCACTTCCCCCACACCCCAACCTTGCACAACCCCCCCCCCGGGTCCGTGGTTCCAGGAGTCCACCTGTGCGAAGGCCAGGTGCTCCCCCTTCCCCACTTCCCCCACACCCCAACCTTGCACCCCCCCCGGGTCACCCCCCCCCAGGTGCTCCCCCTTCCCCACTTCCCCCACACCCCAACCTTGGTCCGTGGTTCCAGGAGTCCACCTGTGCGAAGGCCAGGTGCTCCCCCTTCCCCACTTCCCCCACACCCCAACCTTGCACAACGGCCCCCCCCCGGGTCCGTGGTTCCAGGAGTCCACCTGTGCGAAGGCCAGGTGCTCCCCCTTCCCCACTTCCCCCACACCCCAACCTTGCACAACCCCCCCCCCCCGGGTCCGTGGTTCCAGGAGTCCACCTGTGCGAAGGCCAGGTGCTCCCCCTTCCCCACTTCCCCCACACCCCAACCTTGCACAACCCCCCCCCCCCGGGTCCGTGGTTCCAGGAGTCCACCTGTGCGAAGGCCAGGTGCTCCCCCTTCCCCACTTCCCCCACACCCCAACCTTGCACAACCCCCCCCCCCCGGGTCCGTGGTTCCAGGAGTCCACCTGTGCGAAGGCCAGGTGCTCCCCCTTCCCCACTTCCCCCACACCCCAACCTTGCACAACCATCCCCCCCCCGGGTCCGTGGTTCCAGGAGTCCACCTGTGCGAAGGCCAGGTGCTCCCCCTTCCCCACTTCCTCCACACCCCAACCTTGCACAAACCCCCCCCCGGGTCCGTGGTTCCCACCTGTGCGACCCAGGTGCTCCCCCTTCCCCACTTCCCCCACACCCCAACCTTGCACAACCCCCCCCGTCGGGTCCGTGGTTCCAGGAGTCCACCTGTGCGAAGGCCAGGTGCTCCCCCTTCCCCACTTCCCCCACACCCCAACCTTGCACAACCCCCCCCCCCGGGTCCGTGGTTCCAGGAGTCCACCTGTGCGAAGGCCAGGTGCTCCCCCTTCCCCACTTCCCCCACCCCCCAACCTTGCACAACCCCCGCCCCCCGTGGTTCCAGGAGTCCACCTGTGCGAAGGCCAGGTGCTCCCCCTTCCCCACTTCCCCCACACCCCAACCTTGCACAACCCCCCCCCCGGGTCCGTGGTTCCAGGAGTCCACCTGTGCGAAGGCCAGGTGCTCCCCCTTCCCCACTTCCCCCACACCCCAACCTTGCACAACCCCCCCCCCGGGTCCGTGGTTCCAGGAGTCCACCTGTGCGAAGGCCAGGTGCTCCCCCTTCCCCACTTCCCCCACACCCCAACCTTGCACCCCCCTCCCCCCCAACCTTGGGTCCGTGGTTCCAGGAGTCCACCTGTGCGAAGGCCAGGTGCTCCCCCTTCCCCACTTCCCCCACACCCCAACCTTGCACAACCCCCCCCTCCGGGTCCGTGGTTCCAGGAGTCCACCTGTGCGAAGGCCAGGTGCTCCCCCTTCCCCACTTCCCCCACACCCCAACCTTGCACAACCCCCTCCCCCTCCGGGTCCGTGGTTCCAGGAGTCCACCTGTGCGAAGGCCAGGTGCTCCCCCTTCCCCACTTCCCCCCACACCCCAACCTTGCACAACCACCCCCCCCTCCGGGTCCGTGGTTCCAGGAGTCCACCTGTGCGAAGGCCAGGTGCTCCCCCTTCCCCACTTCCCCCACACCCCAACCTTGCACAACCCCCCCCCCCCCCCGGGTCCGTGGTTCCAGGAGTCCACCTGTGCGAAGGCCAGGTGCTCCCCCCCCACTTCCCCACTTCCCCACTGCACAACCCCCCCCCCCTCCGGGTCCGTGGTTCCAGGAGTCCCCTCCCCCTTCCCCACTTCCCCCACACCCCAACCTTGCACCAACCCCCCCCCCCACTTCCCCCACACCCCAACCTTGCACCCCCCCCCCCCCACTTCCGGGTCCGTGGTTCCAGGAGTCCACCTGTGCGAAGGCCAGGTGCTCCCCCTTCCCCACTTCCCCCACACCCCAACCTTGCACAACCCCCCCCCCCCCCCCCCCCCGGGTCCGTGGTTCCAGGAGTCCACCTGTGCGAAGGCCAGGTGCTCCTCCTTCCCCACTTCCCCCACACCCCAACCTTGCACAACCCCGCCCCCCGGGTCCGTGGTTCCAGGAGTCCACCTGTGCGAAGGCCAGGTGCTCCCCCTTCCCCACTTCCCCCACACCCCAACCTTGCACAACCATCCCCCCCCGGGTCCGGGTCCGTGGTTCCAGGAGTCCACCTGTGGTTCCAGAGTCCACCTGTGCCCAGGTGCTCCCACTTCCCCACTTCCCCCACACCCCAACCTTGCACAACCACCCTCCCCCCGGGTCCGTGGTTCCAGGAGTCCACCTGTGCGAAGGCCAGGTGCTCCCCCTTCCCCACTTCCCCCACACCCCAACCTTGCACAACCCCCCCCCCCGGGTCCGTGGTTCCAGGAGTCCACCTGTGCGAAGGCCAGGTGCTCCCCCTTCCCCACTTCCCCCACACCCCAACCCCCCCCCCCGGGTCCGTGGAGGGTCCGTGGTTCCAGGAGTCCACCTGTGTGAAGGCCAGGTGCTCCCCCTTCCCCACTTCCCCCACACCCCAACCTTGCACAACCCCCCCCCCCGGGTCCGTGGTTCCAGGAGTCCACCTGTGCGAAGGCCAGGTGCTCCCCCTTCCCCACTTCCCCCACACCCCAACCTTGCACAACCCCCCCCCCCCCCACACCCCAACCTTGGGTCCGTGGTTCCAGGAGTCCACCTGTGCGAAGGCCAGGTGCTCCCCCTTCCCCACTTCCCCCACACCCCAACCTTGCACAACCACCCCCCCCGGGTCCGCGTGTCCAGGAGTCCATCTGTCCGCCCTCAGATATTTTCCCTTCCCCACTTCCCCAAGGTATCCTCGCCTTTCCCAGGTCCATGTGTCCAGGAATCCATCCGTGGGCCCCCGAATGTCTCCCCTTCCTCACTTCCCTTAGGATATCTTCCAGCCTCAGCCTTCCCCAGGTTATGTATCCCTCCGTGATCTAGCCAGATGAGAACGAGGCCTTGTTTAGCTGGTCTACGGTAGAGACTGTCCAGGTGGGTGGAATTACAGGAGGGGACACACAGAAACTGCGTCCTGTAAATACACCCACCAAGACAGTCTAGATCGTAGATCAGCCAGACGCAGCCAAGCTACCGTCCAGTTCGACCACCAAGGCCTGGTCACTCAGTGAAAATTTGGGAGTTCTATTTATATTACACAATTCATCAACATTAAATATAAGTTTCTTTTTGTGCTTAATAAGCAGCTTAAGTGCATTTGTGAATGTTTTGTTGTAATAACTGTAATAAGTATTAAACTTCGTGTTTTTATTTTGTTATTTGTCTTATGTATTTGGAAAACGATCAGTTACAAGCGCCGCTCACAATGTTAATAAGTCACTTTATCTGACTTTTTGGGTTATCCTGGGTAATTTACATATTCGTTAATATGTATGATAGATTGTGTAAGTGTTTTTACATGTACTTGTACCTAAGTAAACTTACTTAACTTACTCATACACTTGTTTTTACACTCACTTACGCATTTCCATAAACGAAGCTTGTGTGTTCACCATCATTCATACACTCATAAAACTGCGCACATGAGCACACACACACACACACACACACACACACACACACACACACACACACACCTACTATTTATGATTTTTTGTGAATGACATACTAGAGAAGATTGTGTCAGACTTATCTCTGTTTATAGATAATGTTAACTTAATGAAAAGAACAAAAGCTAATTAAGACAAGGAATGGCTATAACTGGGTCTGAACAAAGTGCAGGAATTTTCAGACAAGTGGCTACTGGAGTTCAGTCCCTAGACTGTTAAAGATAGTTGGAAAGGAACTAAATGTAAGAGGCAGACTTGGAGTAGCCCTTCTGATCGCGGGTCCAATGAAACCATGAAGAGATAAGAGTCCTTAACGATGAGTAGTACTCAAACTATGTGGTTAGTTAATACGGGTCCACTTGTTAAATATGACTTCTAGGTTGATTTTTCTGTTTCTTGTGTATGGCAAACAATCACACAAAAAGTTAATAGATATAAAGTTCATCCTTACTATAAGACACTGTTATTGTAATAATACTTACGTACCATTACCTCAATATAAGCTCTTGTTACTAGTGTTATATGGTGTTATATTCTTAAAAGATAATATTATAATATGTGACCTGTGAAACAGCGATCTTGTGTCCATATACCACAAGACTTTGATCTCTCTGTGGTAAGTAATATAACATCTGTAAGGCTTCAAGTAGTGACAGCAACCATCTACAATTTGCTCTCAGATACTAGAAAACCTAGATATATACATAATAAGGCAGAGACAGATATAGAGAGGAAAAGGCGACTGACCAACAGATATGGGCCAACGAGGATGACATCCGGTGACACACCAGCGACATTAGATGTATAGTTCACCTTCAGTGAAAGCAAAAAGTGAAGAAAATAGAATAAGACTTACGCATAGGCACAAGTTACGATAGAATTAAAATTTTGGCTTCATCTCAACAACAAAATCAGATTTAAGAAAAAATGTAATGAGCTCAAGAAATATTTCTCAGGACAGAAGGTTATAATGGAATGAAAAATTTACAATGTGAAATATCACAGGAACACTATGTTGTGAGGGGAAAAAATGCACAATGTCTTTTTTCACAAAGTGTTAGGACTAATAAAATAGGTTTATCCTCACTCAAAGTGAAATGCGCAATTATCACAAACCAGCAAAGTAAAGACAAAGAATGAGAGGAAAGAACTAAAAAAAATAAAAAAAATAAAAAAATAAACAACAGTGTACAGAGAAAACTTTGAGCTAAATATGAATATCCTTAAGAAAACTGATTTATAATTCGAATATGGCAGTGCTATGTTATTATGCGTTATCTTGACTATTACGTACTAGGATAGTAGCTATATTAGTTGAAGATAGTCACAGTAACACTAAAGAATCGCTTAGCATCAATTATTGCCAATAAAAACATTGGTGATGTCAATTGGTGAAAACAAGTCTGTGCTGATTGGCGATCACAATGAAGATTGTGGGCAAACAGTTGAGTATCAAAATTATACTATTAAATGATGTATGAACATGCACAAAAAGGATCATTCAGATGGAGAAGACTTTTACTTATGTCCTCAAATTATTAATAGCTTGCCACGTTTGTACATGACAAAAAAATGTTCACTAATTAATAGAAATAACATACATAGTATAAATATCCATGTCCAGAAACACAAAAATCTATACAGTTTCTGGGTAAAACTTGGTACACGAGCCTCCACTCAGCGTCCCACAAACTGCCAGGATAACTTTACAGAAACGCAGATTAAACCCGACAAAACACATCCCAGAAGCTGCTAACAGCATTGTATCCCGTTTATTACATTAGATCACTCATGAACACTCCCAACACTCTCCCCGTTACCAGCAAAATACGAGCCTTAACAAGCGAGTAAATTGTCTAACTTTCATGTTATATCAATAACAATGACAGTGATAAGCAAAGAGCTCAACGATAGTTTCTATACTGTGTACACAGTAGAATAAGAGATCATAACAGGAAGAAGGATAGAGAAAACAAATAACAGGTGACGACTGAGCAAAGAGAATGGGACCAGATAATATATACCCTCGGATTTTAAAGAAAAATGTTGCGACAGTATTTGCTTAAGTATTTAAAAAATGAAGAAAATTGGAAAACTGTGGAATGCATGGAGAAGTCAGCATTGTCTCAGTTTTGAAGAAGATAGACAGCTGATCAGCACGGAAATAAGCATGTAACTGACCAGTACTAAATGTAAAGTCACGGAGAAAAATTATGAAATATGAATATCACCTGGACAGAATTGGATTGATCTCGGAACATTTGCATGATTTTAAAATAAAGAAAATGGTCCTTCAAGAAAAGTACTTACAGAAATCAGACAGGAGAGAGAGAGAGAGAGAGAGAGAGAGAGAGAGAAGGATGGGCAGACTTCATATTTCTTGTTAGGTAAAAGGACACAAGTGCAACTAAGTTGATATTTATAGTGACAACGTTTAGCTCTCCAGGAGCTTTCAACCTTTATCATATTTCTTGCTGACGAGTGGTTAGGTAAGGTTCGTCAGAAAACAGGACAAGTGTTTCCTGGTCATCTGACTGGCCTACCCCATTTTGGATCTTAGACGAGTGGTGGCTTGCTACCTCATTACTTGAGGGTGATGCTTGTGCATCAGCGCCACTAGCTCCAAGCTAGTGGAGCTAGTGGCGCTGATATATATATATATATATATATATATATATATATATATATATATATATATATATATATATATATATATATATATATATGTATGTATAGTATGTAGCGAGAGAGAAAACGGATGGAGACTTGAACCGTGATCCTGGCAATTTCAATAGGAAGATTCCGAAGGTAGCTCTTCAAGAGCTTTCATGTATACATATATAAATATATTCTACCTGGAATTATCAGCCACACTGTTGGTTCTTGTGGCATGCAGAGCGATGTAGAATCTAAAACCCGGCAAATTAGGAGCAGTTTGCAAGAAGTTATCAAGTACCGTCAGGAAACAGGACAAATCTTGAATGATGACACTGTGGGGCCTGCCGGTAATTCATTTATAACTTATAATGAACACTGTGGGGTGCCGGTAATTCAACTTATAATGAAAGAGCACTGAAAAGCCTTGGACTTTTCATGATTACTGAGTTATTAATTGCAAACTTACTACATCTCGTCTTTAAACTGGAGCTGTTACTGTACGTCAGTATATTAGTTTCGATACTACAAGTGACTTGAAATCATAAAATAATTGGCATCTCTGGTTATGAAAGATCTTGTCCTGCCTCTCATCTTCCCACGTGGTTTACTCAGGTCTCTCACACTTCTTTTCTCCTCTCTAAAGTTCTCTGATTTCACTTTAAATATATTTACACTTTTCTTTTATACTCTTTACTTTAAAAGAGAAACTCATTTCTTTCTGAAAAAAACATAAGATTGATTTCCGAAACATATTTCAGAGTGTATCACTAAAGGCGTACATCAGCAGTGTTGACGACATATGCACCTAGAAAACGTGGGAATGACAATACAAAATCATTTACATCTACATATACTGAATACATAAGACCTATCATAATATATGTAGAGCCACCATGTAGTCCTTACTTTATCAAGAATGTAAAGAAAGTAATGAATGTGCATAGATTTTCAAAAAGACGTTTCCCAAAACTGAAAGTGTAGGCCTAAGAGGAGAGGTTAAAATACAACCTGACGACGCTAGAGATAAGGAGATCGATTAGAAACATGGAAACGTTAAAAATATTTTCAAAAATGATAGAGCTCACAGGGACACACTGTTGAGTAGACAAGGATCGGGAACAAAGCAGACAACTGGAAGTTAAAGATAAATGAGCCACAGGGATGCTAGAAAGTAATTTGTATTCCACAGACTTACTAATGACTTTGACCAATGGTTGGTGGAGCCAAATAACACACACAGCTTCAAGAATATGTACAACAGAGGCCATGTGGCAAGAAACTAATGAACACGGTCACGGCTGGTTCAGAGGCACGGCTATAAACGGGGACTCCTCCCAGCAACCACAAATCAGTGAGTACAGAACAAAATAATTAAACAAACACGCCGTCACCCTCTTCCCTACATATATTAACAGGCTTCCCCTTATCCTTTTTCCAACACACTTGTACTGCCCTCTACAGTATTTTTTTCCCTCTCGTCTACAACAGCATCATTACCTTAACCCTGACTTTCACGTCAGTTTTTAGGGTCTACGCCCCTCTACCCTCCTAATTTCATCATGTTAAGCAGGTCGTAAACTGACCACTAAATCACTCAAAATTTGCATACAATCAGGACTTTATACCTGGGTGACCGTCTAGGTATTCAGGAGGGATAATGGGCAACAAGAACCCATTAGTACGCGAAAGGAAAAAAACCCATTAAGAGATAGAGCCCTCCATCAGATGTGTTACACATGTAGATGGCGGGTAGCTAAGATATGGGTTGGCTCTACTGGTTGTATTTTCTCTTTTTTTTTTCTTTTATTACATTTCTTACATTTTCTTCACCTGTATTGGTTGTATTTTCTCTTTTTTTTTCTTTTATTACATTTCTTACATTTTCTTCACCTGTATTGGTTGTATTTTCTCTTTTTTTTTCTTTTATTACATTTCTTACATTTTCTTCACCTGTATTGGTTGTATTTTCTCTTTTTTTTTCTTTTATTACATTTCTTACATTTTCTTCACCTGTACTGGTTGTATTTTCTCTTTTTTTTTTCTTTTATTACATTTCTTACATTTTCTTCACCTGTATTGGTTGTATTTTCTCTTTTTTTTTCTTTTATTACTTTTATTACATTTCTTACATTTCTTACTTCACCTGTATTGGTTGTATTTTCTCTTTTTTTTTCTTTTATTACATTTCTTACATTTTCTTCACCTGTATTGGTTGTATTTTCTCTTTTTTTTTCTTTTATTACATTTCTTACATTTTCTTCACCTGTATTGGTTGTATTTTCTCTTTTTTTTCTTTTATTACATTTCTTACATTTTCTTCACCTGTATTGGTTGTATTTTCTCTTTTTTTTCTTTTATTACATTTCTTACATTTTCTTCACCTGTATTGGTTGTATTTTCTCTTCATTGCCTTTTTTACCTTATCTCCTCTTCACTTGTTTCTTTTTACATATCTTAAGTTTCCTTCACCTGTGTTGGTTGACAGCGTCCTCACACTGAGGGTTCGGGAACTCATCCCGTCATGGATGAAACGTTAGGCTTGTTTCCATACATCTGCTTCCCCCCGTTCACTTAGCAGTAAGTAGGTACCTGTGTGTTAGACGACTCTTGTGGGTAGCATCCTCGGGAACAAGATTAACCTAAGTTGCCTGAAATGCTCTGCATAACCTTCTTCCTCCTCCTCCTCCTCCTCTTCTTCTTCTTTTTCTTCTTCTTCTTCTTCTTCTTCTTCTTCTTCTTCTTCTTCTTCTTCTTCTTCTTCTTCTTCTTATTATTATTATTATTATTATTATTATTATTATTATTATTATTATTATTATTATTATTATTTTATTCCATTCTTCACTTCTTAGTCATCATTTCAGACTCAATTTAATTCTCTTCGCCAGACGTTCATAGCATGAATAGAGAAACAGACATGCTGCTAGCACACTGGTATAATATCTCTAAAGGAATCCCGGACGAACACTGTAAATGTCTGACGGTGTTACATTATTTTAACAATAATAAACTTGCCGTTATAATGTTTAATAGAATAATTACTTGTGTGCTGAAATTCCGCGTAGCAAGAAATGTTAAATAATGTTTAGAATTGTTCACAGGTCTCCTAAAGGTAGAAAAATACTGAGAATGAGTGATTAATAACGATACAAAAACAGAGAGGGACTTCAAAATTCCCAACATACATTAGAAAAATCATTTAAATCCCCAATGATAGGGAATCGGGAATCTTTTCGTGTTGGAAAACCATGTTAAAGTCGGCTGTAACCTAACAAAGCCACATTCAAGAAATTCTGAGTAGATATAATGCAAAATGTCGGTTATTTTTGTAAAAAGTTAATTATTATATAATACTTCAAGAAAAATAATTTACTCAGATGGCTGCACTTAACGCCCTAGAAAGAGGCAAGTTCCCAACCCTTAGTTAACCACTGCAATCATATAACATTATCAGTTCCAGTTGTTTAATGGTTAAATTTAAAAGCTTGTGCTCACCACTAACAGTGATCTAATACTGTCACAGAGCGAATTAAAATCTACCAAAAAATATTTTATTTTGCATTCAGCACATTTTGATATCCAAAACAATGTTTTGATGACTTCCAACTACAGACCAATTAACTAAAAAAAAAAAAGCGAATCAAAACATTTGTAACGTAAGTTTACATTAATCTTTGTTTTGGATTCAGTGTATAGGAAAAGTACAGTAGATTTAGAAACAACATTCTATTTATCCAGAGGGATAATAAGCCAGAATAAAGACAGACATTAAGTAATTGAAACCAATCCAAATCATGGAACAATTAACAGAGCTTTTATGGCAAAACCATATGGAATAAAGTAAATCAAAGTGACAGATAACCATAATAATAATAATAATAATAATAATAATAATAATAATAATAATAATAATAATAATAATAAATTAAGGGCCCCAATGGAAATAAGTCACTCTGTCTGACTTTTTTGGGTTATCCCAGGTTCTCTACACATATGCTGCTATGTATGATACTTCTATGTAACTGTATTTGTGTATACCTGAATAAACTTACATACTTACTTACTTATAATTAAAAATACACAACAGAGTGACATAATGAATGGAATGACTTAAAGATGGAAAGAGTTGTCACAATTACTTCGAATAACTGATGCAGATTCTGCTCTAATTTTATACAACCTTTGATTATACTGCCCTCGGCACTCCTCACCGTCCTTACAAACTCGACGTCTGTTATCTTCTCCATTCTTGCTAGTTTCAGACCAGGTATATTACACGTTCATACACCCTACCCTGCAGCGTTGTATGACCCTGGTGGGTTTAGCGCTTAGTTTGATTATAATAATCTGTTTTTATGTTAACGTAGGAATGCTCTCTTTTCTCTCTCTCTCTCTCTCTCTCTCTCTCTCTCTCTCTCTCTCTCTCTCTCTCTCTCTCTCTCTCTCTCTCTCTCTCTCTCTCTCTCTCTCTCATCTTTACCGCTACATAACAATATTAAGAACTTCAAAGTGAGTTACTTTACACTGTAATGTTAATTATTCATTGCATTACCTTACGGGTTCTGCGCTCTCTCTCGATCAGTGTACCCGCTGTAATAATAATATTTTAACATGGTTCTCCAATTGTGTATTTTAAATGAAATATAAACATCTATACACCGTTGTATGTAGATATTTAATAACTATTTCTCAAATATATAAAAGTAAATAGCATTGATAACTGTTACGTATAATTTAATGTACGGAAACTAGTGATACTATTAGAGAAAATAAATAGCATTGATAACTGTTACGTATAATTTAATGTACGGAAACTATTGATACTATTAGAGAAAATTAATGCTAAAGAAAGAACATTATTGCCCTTATACCGTATTAAGAATAAATGTAATACGTAAGGGGGATTTCCAATAGATTCCTGGCTGTCTTCAAGAGGGAGCTGGACAGGCACCTAAAGTCAGTACCTGACTAGCCGGGCTGTGGTTTATACGTCTGTTTACGTGCGGCAGGCAGTAATAGCCTGGTTAATCAAGTCCTGTTCCACCGCGAGGCCTGGTTATGGACCGCCCTGGAGGAACGTTGACCCCCCCTAAACACCCTCCAGGTATACCGTAGTTGGAACAATTCACAGTTTTTTCCTCAACTTTTCGTTTCGTTTTGACCTAATATCAGAACATAACCTAATAATGGTCTAGGTCGGAGCGAAGTAGTTAATAAAATTTATCTGCAAATCGAAGGTTAGTTGTGGAAAGATAAGTATCTTGTAAAGCCAGGTTAATACCAGACAAGTTACTGAGATATTTCAACACATAAAGTAACCTACGAGGAGATGGTGGAACAAAATTACCCACCACTTAGTTACCGGAGAATATAAATTAATTTCAGCGACTGAGTCAAGGGCAGAGAAGTTTTGCGCAGTCACTTAAATCTACAAAATATGCCGAGGGTTCATATCTTGAATAGAGTTGCTTCCTGCAGCCACCGTGCTGGGAGAGCGCCCACTAACTTCACAGATCGGGTCAAGGGCACCAAAGTTACTTAAAGACGAAGTTACTTAAGGGCGTAAAGTTGCTTAAGACCAGAGGGCCGGGGCTGGCGGAGAGGGCATTAGGAGGGACGTGCCCCAGAGGACCACAACAGAAACTTGAGGACAACCCCAATTCACAAAACAAACTTTCTAGAGAGTAACTTGGACAGTAAGGAGGAAGAAGCGAGAGGGAGGGGGAAAGAGAAGACATGAAAATACGTGTAACTGATAACTGGATAACTAGAGACAACAGGTTGAAGGAAGTTGAAAACTCCCTCCCTATCTACTTCCCACACTACATGAACTACTGTTACACCCGCTATCTGGACACAGGATATCAAGATAGTAAATTAGAAGGCTCTCCCCGCTCTCCTCATAAATAATGACTTAGGCGAATAACGTCAGGGTGATACGCAAGAATCGAATAGGATGCTTTAATAAGTTAAGCTGGCGACGTCACTGATATTTCAGTTAGTTCTGGCTTTAATGCCAAGGATTATGAAGTTGTTACTGTTTATCGTCATTATTGCTGTGAATAAGAGAATAATATACAATACCGACAAGTTGATATGTAAGACACACGTACAACAGTTAGGTATCTTTATTCTGAAACGTTTCACCTACATAGTAGGCGTCTTTGGTCGAATACAGAGGAGGCAGCTACGTAGTCCATTAAAGGTTCAGGAGTTATTGCAGTAGCAGTAGCTCCTGCCACCACCACCACCACCACCACCGCCACTATAACAGAGGCAAGAGTCGGTTGCACCAGGAACTACGGCGCAACTTACAAAGAAATGTAAAGACGATATAATCAGTCCATCACCCTCGATGGGGTAGTGTTAAGGGACTGACTACCTCAAAACTACGTTTCCGAGGGTGATTGCTAATTACATCGTCTCTACACCTCTACTGCTTCTTCTGCCTCCTCTGTATTCGACTGAAGCAACCGTTACACATGTGTCTCACTTATCGTCATTATAGCTACTAACACGTGACGGACAAGAGTTTGAGTTTTTTTTTTTTTTTCAACAAGTCGGCCGTCTCCCACCGAGGCAGGGTGACCCAAAAAAGAAAGAAAATCTCCAAAAAGAAAATACTTTCATCATCATTCAACACTTTCACCACACTCACACATTATTACTGCTTTTGCAGAGGTGCTCAGAATACAACAGTTTAGAAGCATATACGTATAAAGATACACAACATATCCTTCCAAACTGCCAATATCCCAAACCCCTCCTTTAAAGTGCAGGCATTGTACTTCCCATTTCCAGGACTCAAGTCCGACTATATGAAAATAACCGGTTTCCCTGAATCCCTTCACTAAATATTACACTGCTCACACTCCAACAGATCGTCAGGTCCCAAATATCATTCGTCTCCATTCACTCCTATCTAACACGCTCATGCACGCTTGAGTTTATATAGCGTAATTTGTGATGACAAGAGATACTTGACATCATCAGGAGTGTGGTCGGTTTTCTGAAACCATTTATACAAACTACAGTGTAGTAAATACCCTCATTTTTATTATATGAGTTGTTTTAACTTGATCCCATATTATTTATTTGTTTTGGACACTTATTCGTGCGAATTGCTTTTCTAATTGTTATAGATCTAGAGGAATTTTGTGAATTTTGTGTACATTATTTATTGCCAAGACCACTGCGTGATACCCCAGGTGAAAGCATTGAGTGATATGTCAGAAAAAAGTATTGAGTTATCTCCCGGGTGAAAGCATTAAGTGATCTAAGTGAAAGCACTGAGTAATCTCCCATGTGCAAACAATCTTTTAATCTTTCAACTTCTAACTTGTCTCTAATACAGAAACCTCCAACATTATGTATTTAGTAAATTCTTTTTACTTGCAATTTTTACTCTCTTCTACCTATATAATGATGAAATGGCTCGCAATATTGTAAATCTGGTAAATTAGCGTCATGCAAACTTAATAGCTGAATGAACTGATTAAGTACAGCAACCTTGATTCAAATGATATGCTACATATAAACACAAACATACACACTGGTTAGAGTAACGTGAATTTTGCAAGATGTTAAGAGAAATCGACCTGACAGGACAGGAAATATAAGGAGGACATGATAACGACATATAAAATGTTGAGAGGAATTGACAAGGTCGCTAGGGACAGGGATGTTTCAGAGTAGGACACAGCAGCAAGGGGGTCGCTTTGGAAGCTGAAGACTCAAATAAGACACTGGTATGTTAGGAAGTATTTCCTCAGTCATAGTGTTGTCAGAGGAGTGATATAGTGGAGGCAGGATCCATACATAGCTTTAAGAAGAGGCATGATGAAGCTCATGGATCAAGGAGAGAGTGGACGTAGTAGCGACCAGTGAAGAGCTATGAATCGGCCACTACAACCACAATTAGGTGAATTAGGTGAGTATACACACACACACACACACACACACACACACACATTACCAGATTTCTTACACTTCAAAACTGATTTAAACGCACTGTGATCCCTTTTTATAATTAAAATTATGACTGGATATATTAGCAGTGTTCTGCTGCCCTATTTTGTATGACATTGACAGCGGGAACAAAAGCTAAATATGTTTGGTTGTCATACTCCATTACGGAGGATGGGGCTCATACAAGGCTTTGAAATCTGTCAGCCTGTGCTGGGAGACTTGGGTAAGGCAAGGAAGATAACGTCAAGTATTCCATTAAGAATATAAGGGAGAGGGAGGGATGCTCATACTGGCGAGGGTCTTATAATCCAACGAATTGTAGCTCCTCTAGGCAAATCTGATTACCGCTCATTCCCAGGCTCTGTGTGACTCCTTTGGTCGTAGTGCCTCACCACGGACATAATACAATAATAATGCTTTCTTATGGAACTCTGGGATTACTTCTCTGTCACTTATCTCAAGAAAAACGTACTGTACGTTGAAAGCTCTCCACTACACATTCTGCCAACGGCAACTACCAAATTTTGGAGATTTAATAATTATTGTAAGATTTATTAATTTATTTTCACTGATTATTGAAAATATTTATAAGTCGTGCCGAGTAAAACCCGTCAGTTAGGCTTAAATGGCAACGCACTTCTTGCCGAATAGGGCAAGCGAAAATTTGTGTATGTAATAATTTCCCCAAAATCATTCTGATTCTAACGAAAAAAATGTATTTCATTTTGTTTGTATGTTATTAAATTATTGTAGCTTATATAAAATATATTTAGCTGCATTAGACTAAATTAAATTATGCTTGTTATAATAAGGTTAGGTAAGTTTTCCAAGGTTCTTTTGGTACAAAATTATTAAATTTTACATTAAAATAAATAAAAAAAAGTCTTTATATATATTCGGCCCGACACACACACACACACACACACACACACACACACACACACACACACACACACACACACACATATATATATATATATATATATATATATATATATATATATATATATATATATATATATATATATATATATATATATATATATATATATATATAATAATAATAATAATAACAACACTGCGCTAGCCAAGGATTCGAACCCATGTTGTACTGGCCTGCCTCATGGTAAGCGAGAACCACATGACGCTTTAACCCACAGGATCACCCAACCCTACAGAGAGGGTAGGTGATTTGCAATCCTTCTTCTTAGCCCTCTTTCAAAGATTTTTATGTGGGACGTCAGAGCTATTGGTCTATAGTTCTTAGACAATAGCTCTGACGTCCCACATCATAAAAATCTTTGAAAGAGTGCTAAGAAGCAGGATTGAAAATTGCCTGGATTCCCAAAATCTGCACATTCCAGGGCAACATGGATTCAGGGCATGTCGCTCCTGCCTCTCACAACTACTGGATCACTATGATATGGCCTTGGATGCACTGGAAGAAAATCAGAATGCAGATGTAATACACACAGACTTTGCAAAAGCATTTGACAAATGCGATCATGGCGTAATAGCCCATAAAATACGTGCTAAAGAAATAACTGGGAAAGTGGGGAGATGGATCTTCAACTTCCTAACAAATCGAACACAAAGAATAGTGGTCAACAGAGTTAAATCGGAGGCTGCCATAGTGAAGAGCTCTGTTCCACAAGGCACAGTACTCGCCCCCATCTTATTCCTCATTCTCATATCAGACATAGACAGAGATATACATCACAGCACCGTATCATCCTTTGCGGATGATACTAGGATCTGCATGAGGCTGTCATCTGCTGAGGACGCGGTTAACCTCCAAGAAGATATAAACAAAGTTTTCCAGTGGGCAACGGTAAACAATATGATGTTCAATGAGGACAAATTCCAACTACTCCGTTATGGAAAACTGGAGGAGATAATAACTAGAACAGAGTATACTACAGACTCTGGCCATACAATAGAGCGGAAAAATAATGTAAGGGACCTGGGAGTAGTAATGTCTGAGGATCTTACTTTCAAGGATCACAACAGTGCCACGATCGCACGTGCAAAGAAAATGAGAGGATGGATAATGAGAACGTTCAAAACGAGAGATGCCAAGCCCATGGTGATCCTTTTCAAATCACTTGTTCTCTCTAGGCTGGAATACTGCTGTACATTAATATCTCCATTCAAAGCAGGTGAAATCGCAGATTTAGAGAGTGTACAGAGATCCTTTACTGTACGTAAAAGTTTTGTCAAGCATCTTAACTACTGGGAACGCTTGGAAGCACTTGACTTGTACTCGTTGGAACGCAGGAGGGAGAGATATATCATAATCTACACTTGGAAAATCCTGGAAGGAATGGTCCCAAATCTGCACACAGAAATCACTCCCTACGAAAGTAAAAGACTGGGCAGGCGATACAAAATGCCCCCAATAAAAAGTAGGGGCGCCATTGGTACACTAAGGGAAAAACACCATAAGTGTCCAGGGCCCAAGACTGTTCAACAGCCTCCCATCAAGCATTCGGGGAATTGCCAATAAACCCCTGGCTGCCTTCAAGAGAGAGCTGGACAGATACCTAAAGTCAGTGCCGGATCAGCCAGGCTGTGGCTCGTACGTTGGACTGCGTGCGGCCAGCAGTAACAGCCTAGTTGATCAGGCCCTGATCCATCGGGAGGCCTGGTCATGGACCGGGCCGCGGGGGCGTTGATCCCCGGAATAACCTCCAGGTAACCTCCAGGTGGTCCTGTGGTTTAAAGCGTCATGTGGTTCTCGCTTACCATGAGGCAGGCCAGTACAACATGGGTTCGAATCCTTGGCTAGCGCAGTGTTGTTATTGATCAATACCACTCGTTCGTGGTTTCAATAATATATATATATATATATATATATATATATATATATATATATATATGTCGTGCCGAATAGGCAGAACTTGCGATCTTGGCTTAAATAGCAACGTTCGTCTTGCCATATAGGACAAGTGAAAATTTGTTTATGCAATAATTTCGCCAAAATCATTCTGAACCTAACGAAAAAAATATATTTGATTGTGTTTGTTTAGTATTAAATTTTTGTAAACGTATTTAAAATATATTTAGTTGGGTTAGGCTAAAATAAATTGTTCTTGTTATAATAAGGTTAGGTAAGTTTTCTAAGATTCTTTTGGCACAAAATTATGAATTTTTACATTAACATTAATGAAAAATATATATCTTTAAACGCATAAGAATTTTTTTTTAGAAAGAACTTAATTTTAAATGAGTTCTTGCTAATTGACCAGTTTTACATATTCGGCACGACATATATATATATATATATATATATATATATATATATATATATATATATATATATATATATATATATATATATATATATATATATATATATATATATATGTATAACCTGCCGAATAAGTAAAACTGGTCACTTAGCATGAACTCATTAAAAATTAAGTACTTTCTAAAAATTTTCTCTTCTACGTTTAAAGATATATTTTTTCATTAATGGTAATATAAAAGTTAATAAATTCACACCAAAAGAACCTTAGAAAACTTACCTAACCTTATTATAACAAGCGCAATTTAATTTAGCCTAACCCAACTAAATATTTTTTTAGATAAGTTTACAATAATTTAATAATAAACAAACACAAAAGAAACATATTGTTTGGCAAGAAGAGCGTTCCTATTTAAGCCAAAATCCCAAGTTTTACCTATTCGACACGACATATATATAGATAAATAGACAGATAATGTGTGTATGTGTGTGTGTGTGTGTGTGTGTGTGTGTGTGTGTGTGTGTGTATGTGTGTGTGTGTGTGTGTGTGTGTATATGTGTGTGTGTATGTGTGTGTGTGTGTGTGTGTGTGTGTGTGTGTGTGTGTGTGTGTGTGTGTGTGTGTGTGTATTCACCTAGTTGTGGTTGCAGGGGTCGATTCACAGCTCCTGGACCCGCCTCTTCACTGGTTGCTACTAGGTCACTCTGCCTACTCCATGAACTTTATCATACCTCTTCTTAAAGCTATGTATGGATCCTGCCTCCACTACATCACTTCCCAGACTATTCCACTTCCTGACAACTCTGTAACTGAAGAAATACTTGCTAACATCCCTCTGGTTCATCTGAGTCTTCAGTTTCCAATTGTAACCCCTTGTTGCTGTGTTCCATCTCTGGAACATCTTCACTCTGTCCACCTTGTCAATTCCTCTCAGTATTTTATATGTTGTTATCATATCCCCCCTATCTCTCCTGTCCTCCAGTGTCGTTAGGTCGATTTTCCTTAACCTCTCATCGCAGGACATGTCCCTTAGCTCCGGGACTAGTCTTGTCTTGTCTCTAGTTTCCTTACATGCTTGGCTAGTTATGGGTTCCAAACTGGTGTTGCATACTCCAGTACTCCAATATAGGCCTGACATATACGGTGTACAGGGTCCTGAGCGATTCCTCATTGAGATGTCGGATTGGTATTCTTAGGTTTGCTAGGCGCCCATATGCTGCAGCAGTTATTAGGTTGATGTACGCCTCAGGAAATGTGCCTGGTGTTATACTCACCGCAAGATCCTTTTCCTTGATTGAGGTTTGTAGTCTCTGGCTCCCTAGACTGTACTCCGTCTGCTGTCTTCTTTGCCCTTCCCCAATCTTCATGACTTTGCACTTGGTGGGGTTGAACTCCAAGAGCCAGTTTCCGGACTGGTCCTCGTCCAATTGAATTCTTCTCATCAGCTTCACATCATCTGCAAACATGGACACTTCTGAATCTATTCTTTCCATCATGTCGTTCACATACACCAGAAACAGCACCGGTCCTACGACTGACCCCTGTGGCACCCCGCTCCTCACAGGCGGGGTGCCATCTCTTGTGTGGAACTCTGTCAAAAGCCTTCTTACAGTCCCAGAAAACGCAATCTACCCACCCCTCTCTCTCTTTTGTCATACTGCTGTCACCTTGTCATAGAACTCCAGTAGGTTTGTGACACAGGATTTCCCGTCCCTGAAACCGTGCTGGATGTCGTTGATAAGCTCATTCCTTTTTTAGGTGCTCCCCCACTTTTCTCCTGATAATCTTCTCTATGACTTTGCATAATATACATGTTAGTGACGCTGGTCTGTAGTTTAGTGCTTCATGTCTGCCACCTTTTTTAAAAATTAGAAGCACATTTGCTGTCTTCCATACCTCAGGTAGTCACCCTGTCTCGATAGATGTGTTGAAGATTGTTGTTAGTAGCACACATAATGCCTCTGCTCCCTCTCTTAGGACCCATGGAGAGATGTTATCTGGCCCCATCGCCTTTGAGGTATCTAGCTCGCTTAGCAGCCTCTTCGCTTCTTCCTCGGTTGTATGTATCTTGTCCAACACTTGGAGTACCCCACCTCTCTGTCTTTCTGGAGTCCCTTTTGTCTCCTCTGTGAACACTTGAATCTCATGTTAAGCTCCTCACATACTTCTCGGTCATTTTTTGTGATCTCTCCTTACTCTGCCTGATTATATGCATCATCGTCTATTGATAAAAATTAACCAAGTGTAACATACCACAGCGACAATAATTGAAAGAAGGGAATGTGTCCAGATATTTGGGAGTGGACTTGTCTGCAGATAGATACGTTCATGAGGTGACCCATAGAATTGACGAGGAAGGAAAAATGTGTGTGGTGCACTGAGGAGTCAGTGGAGACAAAGAACGTTAACCATGGAAGCAAAGAAAGAAATGTATGAGAGTATAGTGATACCAACGCTCTTATATGGATATGGAGAATGGGTGGTGGCTGTTGGAACTAGGAGAAGGCTGGAGACAATGGAGATGTCGTGTCTGAGGGCAATGTGCGGTGTGAATATTATACTGAGAATCTGTAGCCTGGAGATTAGGACGTGTGGGGTTACTAAAAGTATTATCCAAACGGCTGAAGAGGGGTCATTGAGGTGGTTAGGACATTTAGAGAGAGTGGAGAAAAATAGGATGACTTGGAGGGTGTATAAATCTGTAGTGGAAGGAGAGCGGGGTAGGGGTCGGCTTAGGAAAGGTTGGAGGGAGAGGGTAAAGGAGGTTTTGTGTGCGAGGGGCTTGGACTTCCAGCAAGGGTAAGTGAACGTGTTAGGAGTGGAGGCAAATGGTTTTTATGACGTGACGTGTTGTTGGACATGAGTCCTGGAGGTGGGAAGTATAGTGCCTGCACTCTGAAGGAAGAGAGGAAATATGTTGCAGTTTTTGAATGGTAGTATCGGCACGCCTCAGGCAAGACAGTAATAGAGTGAATAATGATGAAAGTGTTTCTTCATTATCAAGTCACCCCGCCTCGCTGGGAGACTGTCGATATGTTAAAAAGTAAATACTTATTTTTTAAAAGAATAATTGCGTTTAATAACTTGAATTTTTTTTCAGAGAAAGGAATTATAAAGACTAACGAAACTTGATTGACGTTTTATTTATATAATCAAGCTGAAGCGCTAAATCTGTAGGAGTTGCATAACGCCTGGTGAATGGAAGTCATTCACGTTCAATAAAAAGATAAGTCTAATTCCTTGAATAAAGAGCCGCTCACCACCATCAAAATACTTTCCTTTAGAGGTTTGGATTTATAGTGTTGGAAGTTCAGTATCATCTCAGTTGGTCTGGTATGGAAAACATGAATTATTCGTAAGTGGATCATATTAATATGCAATAAACCACCACACTGCAGGTATATATCAAGTAACATGCTATACTGAAGTCATAATGCAATAAATGCAAATTCATTAATACTTAGAATGATTAATAACTATAGTCGTCATTAAGTGTGATGAGAGAGGTCGAGGTCTGGGTTCAGTTAAGTAATTCAGAAACATGTTCGGAGCTCCGAGACTCAACTTTTCAGAGCTGCTTGTCCACAGTGTCTCAGGTCGATCCACAGTAAGTGGATCGCTAGGCCTCTCTATCATACATCAACAAGCAACGTTATATACAACAAGAGGTGTGTATTTGTGTATATACACTTCAAAGTGCACAGAGGAGTGTATGTATATACACGGAATTTAATTAAATATCTACTTAAGTGATTGAAGTATATTTGACAGGTAGTGTACAGGTGAGATGCAGCCTTAATGACCCTTGTGCAGAAAATAGGTTTTAAACCTCATAAACTGACCAACAGTTAAGCGAGGATAGTTAGTCTCTTAATTTCTTAAATGAAGTATAGCCTGTGTTATCACTTGATATTAGTGAAGGGCTTTGGATCCAAGAAATTGGAGATACGCTACATTTCCTAAAATCGTATATCACTGCCTCTCATTTCTCAAGGTTATGTATCTCCCCAGAGAGTTTCGTGCTTCTCCCCCCCCCCCCCCCCCCATGAAGTCAGTATGCATGTATATGCGTACTAACTTCAGATACTGATGAGACAAGTGTGTGTTGGGGAGGTGCTAGTAGCAGCAGTGCTAGAAAGAGCTGCCAGATAATAGTATCAAAGTAGTAATAGCAAGTAGTGATGTCAGTAATGAAATGGTGTTCTTAAATGTCGCGGGCGGGAGTGTTGCGGGCGCAAGTGTCGTTGACTAGTTATCATGACCAGTGTTGAGGCTAGGTAAGGATTTATTAAGAGTTGGGAGGGGCCCCAGGACCACCGGGGCTCCAGCGCAACCGGGATCTTATCCTCACCGGGGACCCAGAACCCCCGGGGCCCCAGGGCAACAATGGTTCTAGCACCATTTGGGCACTAACACCTCCGGTACCTCAGTGCAACCGGGATCCAAGCCTCACCAGGGACCCCAGCACCACCGGGGTCCCAGCAAAAACCGAATCCACAGCACTACAGGAGCCCCAGCACCACCGAGGCCCCAGCACCACCGAGGCCCCTGCACCACCGAGGCCCCAGCACCACAGGGAGGCCTCAGCGCCACCTAGCGAATCACCCATACATCGTCTACCACCAAGGTTAGGCGAGTTTCGTCTCAGACATTGTTGTGATGATTATCTTAGATCCACTGTACAGGGATAATTTTAATATTCGTAATGAAGAGTATATTTATTGACTGTTTCTGAGTGTGGAAGATGAAAGATATGACTGATATACTGCCTGAAGATGCCTCCTCGACGTTATAATTGCGGCTCTTTGTATTGTATTAAAAAGCGCTATGAGAAACTTGTATTAATAAGCATGTGTGTTTACCTTGCAGGTAAGTGAGAATTAGCTCATCGTGGGACAGTTGGCACACCATCAGTAAGGTAAGTTCATGTTTTGCACCAGTCGTCATTGACAAAGTTTTTTACAAATAGTGTACAACGCGTTTACGAATATTCGCAGCGAGGAGTTAACGAAATATTTCCAAGAGTAGGCATATCAGTAGGAGGGACCAGGTGTGTTCGTTCTTCAAGACTCAGTGGTACAACTCGTAAATGAAGTTCCCAACTGCTTTTCTCATTTTCCCATATCTTGAGAAATTCTGAGCGCATGTCCTTAAAAAAGTTCCATGAAAATAGTTGTTAAACAATGAGCGTATTTTAGATCTTAGTAGATAACAGTACATTCAGAGGATTTTGAATGAAGTATAGTTGAATTCTTTTTCATAGGCATTTGAATTCAGGGCTTCCAGTAAGTACGCTGCTACTTCCTCTTCGGCTGGAACAGTCTAGGCTCTCAAGTTTTTTTTTTTTTAACTATTTTATCTTTCTAAAGGTTTAACATGTTTAAAATTTATACATTAAACCAAGAGAAGTTGGAAGAATCTTCCACTGACTAAACAATGACGCGATCACTCCGTTTAAAACATATTAGGATAATTCTCATTCTGCTGATGCATTTTAAAACGGGACTTGGTTTATATTCAAGACGAGGCATTCGGAAATTATTATTCTCCATTTGATTTTTGCTGTTAATAAACCTAATCATAAAATGATATTGTATTCATTAAGAAAACACTAACAATTGTTTCAGATTCAAAGTCAGTTATTCGTTCTTCAGTTCATCCAGAAATATTTTCTTTGCACTGAAAAGTTGCACAAATTAACTGCACTTGCAGCAGCATGAACAGGGTTTCACTGTTATCTGCAAGACGAAACCGAACCATATCATTCAAACAAACGACAAATTAGACACATGTGCAACATCTGGGTATCTTTATTGTAGACGTTTCGCCTTCCAGTGGCTTTATCAATACAAATTCAAGGACATAATGGAAGACAGAAGAACTATATACAAAAGATGAGATAATCAGTCCCTCAGCTTTGGAGCCGAAGTGAAGGCTGGCGCTTATATACTGGCGACAGGTGGAAAGGGGGTACGGGTAGCAGATGAGGGCATCGTCACTGGTAGGAGGGATTTTCCAGTGGAAGTAGGTCATACCCGAGGCACGGGTTAGTGGTGGTGGTGGTGGTAGTAGTAGCAGCTGTGAAGAAGGTATGTAGATGTCCTCTGAACCAAGATTCCGTGATGTCAGTATTGTATACCATTCCCTGAATTAAGCCTGAATACCTTCCACATCCCACCCGCAGGAGCTGCATAATCCTACGGGTTTAGAGCTCCCCCTGATTATAATTATAATGTATACCATTCATGTACAACTTGTCAGACACCGCAACATCATGGAATCTTGGTTCAGAGGACATCTACATACCTTCTTCACGGCTACTACTACTACCACCACTAACCCGTGCCTCGGGTATGACCTACTTCCACTGGGGAATCCCGCCTACCAGTGACTATGCCCACATCTGCCTATCCGTTCCCATTCTACCTGTCGCCAGTATGTAAGCGCCAGCCTTCACACCAACTCCAAGGCTAAGGGACTGATTACCTAATCTTTTGTAGCCTATATAGTTCTTCTGTCTTACATTTATTTCCTTGAATTTGTATTGATAAAGCCACTGGATGGCGATACGTCTACAATAAAGATACTCAGATGTTGCACATGTGTCTCAGTTTTCATCTTGTCGGTATTGTATACCATTCACGTACAAAAAAAAACCGCTTTACGGTAATCCTTGACGTATGTTATTTGAGATTAATACCGGGTGATCTCAGAAGTGAAGCGCTCGACTTAAAATAATGAATTGTATGAAATGGCATCATATGGTCAGAAAATTTCAAGCTGTTAAGATTCTCACTTTAACGACTGAATAGATCGCCATACTCTACAAAAATATATGAGAGCTCACCATATGTAATGATAATGATAGTGTGTGAGTTATGGAATTATATTAGAAGACGTTCCGTCTACCAGAACTTTATCAATTCATACAAAGGCTAGTAAAACATGAGGTTATATAGAAGATGAAGAGAGGTCTGTAAGGTGCAGAAAATGTTTTGCCAGGTTTGTGGCGAGTGAGAGAGAGAGATCTTAGGTGATGGCAGCGTTATGTTAAAATTAACTTTGCTATAATCTTAGGGAATTGTACGAGACTGCCAGTTTAGTGAAAAAAATGTACGCGTTGGTAAAGTCGATGCACCTGTTAAGAATACTAATGTTGCATATTGGAGTCTCATCAATCGGATGCAGGTGTTACAATGTTTAGTACACATGATATTATAATCATCACTACTGGAAGTATATTCATACCCTTTCATTGTGTTTAAATCCTTGGAAGATTACACTTGGTAAGATTTATCACGTCCTAAGGCAACGTGTGTAAATCCTTGCAGAGGTGTACGTTAAGTCCTTGATGGTGTTTGTTACTCTCTTAGTTTTGGCTGAGATGTTACATGGTTACATCTTTAGTTAACTGCAGTGCTATGAATGTTAAAAACGGGCTCTGATTTTGCTAAGTTGCATCTTTATTGGATTTCTTTCGCAGTGTGAAGTGTCTCGTGTCGTGCAACTCCAAGAAAATTTTGTAGACGTGTTCACATACCTTTCCGAGGAACGTGGTAGAAGATATTACCTCTCATGAATGGATGTTAAATGACTTGGGTATATAGACTGTTTCGATAATAGCTCTGACTCTTGAACATAATTACTCTATTAACATTAACACAGTAGTAGAACTCTCAATAAAGTTTACCATGGAGGAGGAACATGCTGGTCAGATTTATTTTCTGGACATTATAATAAAAAATAAGGATAAACAAAAGTGTGGTATAAACCTTGGTAATAAATACCGACAAGTTGGTTTAGAAAGACACGTAAGCAAACACTATAACATATTTATTAGAAAACGTTTCGGTCCCAGGACCGAAACGTTTTCTAATAAATATGTTATAGTGTTTGCTTACGTGTCTTTCTAAACCAAACAAAAGTGTACATCGAGAACCCACTTATTAAAACGACCTTCACTAATCATTTCAAACGTTTGGGCTGCACAAGTTCTTAATAGAGGAAGTGGTTCTGTTGGTTCTCAAGAACCCGATGATGACACTCCGTTTGTGACAAGATTTGTAGAAGGTCGTTTTAATAGGCGTGTTTTCGATAAGCAAACAAATGGAACATTGTTTTTATTGTGCTCTTCCAAAATCCTTCCTACCAAGGGAGTTGGGATTTTCACTAACCATTTAATGAGATACGCAGCAAATACCACTAAACTCATAATAGTACAAGCCGAGCTCCTTGCTTTGTCTTAATCAATCCATCCAGGTACGGAAGGGTTGCCGACCTGGTCGACAGCTGTTTAATTAATTCATTCCCCTTCAAAAGCCTTTTTACACCTCTGTTAAAATGACAATTAACCTTGGGCATGGGATTCTTAGTAACAACTGGTATAGCTCATGCGGCTCAGTCACCAAGTAAACAGTTCCTCTTACCTGAGTACGACAAACGTCTTGGATTTGTCACCTCTCATGAAATGCAATGCAAGATCTGATTATTAATTAGTAAGCTTTTTGTATGCTGGAAAGTTAGGAACTGCTGGATGAAGAAATGTCTCATTCGCCATCCCTTAAAAAATATTCGAAGCTTCCGGTTCAAGTCCTCGTGCTTTTTTCACAGCATGCAGAAAGGCCTAGCTAGTTGTACACACACACACACACACACACACACACACACACACACACACACACACACACACACACACACACACACACACACACACACACACACACATATATATAACCTACGAATTTTGAGAGAAAGTACTCTTTATTTTCCAAACCAATCCAGACACACAATTCTGGCGCAAAGCTAAATAATCGCCAGTATTGAGCCACAGTGTTTTGTGATCTGGCTTGTGAACAGCATTGCCTCTCAATTGTTGATCGTTCAGTCCTCTAGCGACCTCAGATAAATGTAAACACTTTCACCTATGTAAATTATTAGTACATGTTGGGTAGCCACATATAGAGAAGCCACTATAGATTTTTCTATTAAACAATATATAAAATTTATTGTTACATGGACAAAGCTCAGGCTGTGGAAATTTATAAATATTTTAAAATATTCACACAAGAAAATGCTCTGGTCTCGGAAGCATTTTGGTTGTTGACCACTGTTACCTGGTCCTTGACTGTTGTTTTCCTCCTGGCGCGGCTGAACAACAGCATCGGGTCAGATTTGGCTTTCGCTGCTATGTCATTTTCGTATTGGCGTTGGGTCTCCCTTCTTACCTGTGCATATTCATTACTGGCTCTACGACTGCTAACCTTATTCTTCTAGGTTCTTTGCCTTGTATACTTCTTCCATTCTCTAGCACACTTAGTTTTGGCCTTTCTACACTTTTGTGAGAAACAAGGGCTCATCCTGGCCTTCTCGTTATTTCTGTTACCCTTGGGTACAAATCTCTTATCAGCTGTGCATATTGTTATATAATCTATCATCTCATTTACTGATTTCCCTGCCAGTTCTCTGTCCCACTGAACCTCGTGCAGGAAATCTTCATGCCTCTGTAGTCCCCTTTCCTGTAGTCTGGCTTCGTTCGTCCTGCCCTTCCTACTTCCCTCTCCACTTGTAACTATGATGTATTCGAAGCTCAGAACCATGTGGTCACTGGCTCCGAGGGGTCTTTCATATGTGGTGTCCTCAATATTTGCACTACTCAAGGTAAATACTAGGTCCAGTCTTGCTGGTTCATCCTCTCCTCTCTCCCTGTGGCTCCAAGTTCCCCCAGTCAATTTCTTTGTAATTGAAGTCATCCATAATCAGTAGCTTTGCCTTTCTCGCATGAACCCTTCTGGCCACTTCAGCCAGTCAACCACGCCATCAGCCAGTCAACCACAGAGCAGCCTTGGCCTTCTGCTGCTCTGTGGTGCATTATACATCACTGCAATTGCCGCCTTGGGACCTCCAGACTGAAATGTTTCTATTATGTAGTCTCTTGCTTCTCTTCTGCCTCCTCTCTCCAGCTCGTCAAAATCCCTTTGGTTTTTGATGAGCAGTGCCACTCCTCCATCCCCTCTGTTCCCTTTGTCTTTCCTCAGGATCTGATATCCTGTTGGAAAGATGGCATCTGCAATCGTTCCTGTGAGCTTAGTTTCAGTGAGAGCTATGATGTCCGGTGATGCCTCTTTGATACTTTCGTGCCACTCCTCATCCTTATTCGTTATTCCATCAGCGTTGATGTACCATACCTTCAGTTTCCTCTCCAACACTGTTTTGTGGGGTCTGTGTGGGTGGAGGACCTGGTAGTGTGCTGTGGGATTCTACAACATAGTGTGGGGTGGGGGCTATAAGTGTGGATTTTGGTTTGTGTTGAGGTAGCATGTTTGGCTGTGGGGTTCTGATGGTCCTGTGTGTGCTTGCGCTTGTTGCTCTGCCTGGCTCTGGTTGTCCTCTGCAGACTCTGTCCTTGTCTCTTCCTAGCCCCTTTCGTTGCTGTATCTTTTCCCTCGGCTGCTGTCGTTCTGTCTTGCTCTGTCGCAGTCTTGGAACACCCTCTTACATGTTGATGATTCTTTCAGCCATGGTTTCTCTTGAAGGATCCTGTTCCGCACCATTTCTGTCCTGAAAATCAGTTTGACCAGCCGATTTTTGCCTGTGAAGGTTCACACAGCCCTATCAGAACCTCAAAGAGTATTTGATAAGGTTGGCTCCTCCTTATGGAAATAAGAAATAATTCAATAATAACATAAGATAAACAAGTATACTAATCATTATACTAAGTAAAGAATATAAAACACTCAAACATGAAATTAATCCTACTTTAAGCAATAATGAAAAAATATAAATAATTATTGATTCAAAGCTAATATGTACAGAATGACGTTGTGGAGACTGGTGCAGTGCTGATGTTCTGGGCACGTATCTTTGACCAGCGGTTGGGAATGCCAAGCCGTTGCTGATGATGATGGGGGGGGGGATGGGAGGGGCACGGCACTGAGGGACGTGACTGTAGACAAAAAAGACATTGTCCCCAACACGAGTAATTCTGACGAATAGAGGCCGACTGTGATTCTCTGACCACCAAAACACTTGTGAAGCAGTTGAGTTACCACCAAAGAACTACCATGAAACGCTAATTGAGTTATAACTGAGAGAAGGCTGCTCGAATGGTGTGTAGCTGACTGGGTGGCCGGCTACGTGTGGAAGGGGGACCAATGTAGGTAGAGATGTCAAAGTGATGTCTCTGATCTTGTAAAGATCAAGGCTCCCATTTTATCTCTCTTCTGTCAAATGACCCGAGTCGATAATCAGGGCTAAAAGAAAGAAAAAGTTACACACGAATCTAGAAATCACTCGCACGACAGGCGTACAGCCTTTAAAAAGAAGTGATGAGGATTAAAAGATGATATAACACTTAAATTCAAAACAAGGCAGGAATAAATTGGAGTCTAAAACCCTAAACAAGAGTAAAGCTCTTACTGAAACCAACTTAACCCAAAACATATAATAATTTAGACTGGAGTGGAACGAATACTTACAGATTTGATGGGAACTGCAAGGCAAGTGACTGACCACAGGGTGAAGAAGGAAGGGGGGGGGGTTACAGTGGGAATTATGCATTCACCCTAACTGAACAAGTATTCCTCGCCCAGCTGCCGGTGAGGGTGGACGTTTGCTACTCCTCTCTGACAGGCGCATGTGCTAGCCAGGCTGTCACAATGGTGGTTGGGGTGCGACGCAGAATTAACACTGTCGACATAGAATTACTGAGAGGTACAATTAATCAAGATTCGGCGTTGACGTTGTTGCCTCTGATTATTCGAGAGACATATGGGATTGAGGATTGCGACCTTTACGGTGTAGCCTTAAATGGAAACTACCGAATGTTTGTGAAACTGCTGTCATCACACGTGTATGAGGATCTACTTGCTCAATATCAGGATGTTGCTATCGAGGTTAACGAGGGCATCCTGGTAAAGATGGTCGATGTTTCGAGTCAATTTACGTATGTAAAGTTACGTAATGTGCCTTTCGAGGCAAATGAAGCTGACCTGCGTAGTGTGTTCGGGAAGTTTGGAACTGTACACGTAGCTCAACAAGGCAAGTGGACGGCAGGGGCTTATGTGGGTTATCCAGAAGGTAGTTTTAGCCTAAAGATGACTCTGAGGCAACCTATACCTTCGTATGTGTTCTTAGAGGAATTTAGGACACAAATACTCGTAACTTACGCTGGCCAACGTAGAACTTGTAGACTGATGGTTATGATCACATAGCGGCTGAATGTGTGCGGCGGAGGACTGGCCAGGGAATACCAAGGAGTGACATTACGAGGCGAGGACCTACAGTGACAGATCAGAACCGCCAGGATGGACGTAGGCGTGGTCGGTTGTAGAGTGAGGAAGTGGAGGAAATGCAACGTGAGGTGGAGCATGAGGGTGCAGTGCAGCAATTGAGTGCGTCTGCAGAGGATGTGATGCACGAGGCGGACAAGGACGTACCGAATGACGTAGAAATTGACGTAGTGCTTGAGACAGTTTTGCAGGAGATGTTCCCTAAATCGGAGGAAGCCTTGACAGAGGTAACGACGGGAGACCAGGTACAGGGACAAGGGGAAGCATGCGGGTCTGAAGAAAGGAATGTAATGTCGGCTTGGCCAAGTAGTGAGAAGGGGAATGAGCTGATAGAGGTGGAGGTGCACAATGAGGAAGGTCAGGAGACTAGCATGGCGGAAAAGGAAGTGTCGAGGAAGCGGGCAGCTGTCACGTCTGACTCGGATGACGTCCTCACTCCAGCACAAAGACCAGGGAAAAAGGCGGGGATTGAAGGTGTGTGTAGAGGCACAGAGAAAAAGAAACGCCAGCAAGGGGTTAGGAGTGGAGGGGATGGGGTGAGTGCCAAGGACGGTGTGTATGAGGCTACTGGACAGCGGAAAAATGTGGTGGGGAAAAGTGGGTGGAAAACGTAAGCAGGCCTAAGGTGTATGACAATTAATGTTAATGGTTTATGTAAGAGTGGTAAGTGTGTATGGTTGCGAGGACTGCTGTATCGTTACAAGGTAGATGTTGCCTTTATACAAGAGCATAACTTGAAAATAGGAAAATTGCTGGAGGTGGATGGATATAGGGCTTTTGTAACTCCAACGACACGTTTAAAAGGTGGAGTAGGTGTTTTAATTCGTGAGGCAAGCCCGTTTGTTTTGCAAAGGTTTGAGGGGGGGGGGTGAGGGAAGAATAATGAGAGTGGACGGGTGGTGGATGCGTGAACGCGTGTCCTTTGTTGGAGTGTATGCTCCGGCGGAGAACGATGCGAGGGTAAAATCGGCATTTGTAAGGGATGATCTGGTGTATTTCTTGAGAGCTCTGCCCAGGGTTGCATTGATTGGGGGAGATTGGAATTGTATAATACGGAGATTTGATGTGATGCCAGCGGGGGCGGGATATTTTTCAAACGTGTTGCGAGACCTGTATAGAGATATTGGGGTACGAGATGCATTTTGGGGTGGAATAGGTGAAGTGCAACATACGTATGTAAGGAGGGAATACGCAGCTAGACTGGATAGGATCTATATAACGCAAGGGGTTTCAGTGGAGTCTTTTAACACTATAGAAGCAATTTATTCAGATCACAGGGCAGTGGTGGTGGGGGTAGCATGGGACTCGTTAGTGAAACGGTTTGAAAGCTACTGGAAATTAAACACGCGACTCCTTGAGGATGAGGAAGTGGAGGAGGGGTTTGCTTCGTTGTGGAGGAAGCTAAGTGAGGAGGCAAAAAGGGTTGATAATGTTGTACGTTGGTGGGACAGTGTGGCCAAGGAGAGGATTCGTAGGTTTTACGTGGGTGAGGGGAAGCGTAAAAATCTACTGAAGTATGGATTAACAAATTATTTGGAAAGTAGAATAGGATACTATCATGAGCAAGGAGTAGTGGGAGGGGTATTCCAAACAGAGGCAATAGATGATCTGAAGAGCAGGATAAGAGAGGTGCAGGAGGAGAGATTTCATGCGGTGCGGGTGCAGGCGGGTGTGGAGGAAGTGCTTTGGGGGGACAAGCCATCGGCATGTGTGTTGAGGAGACAACAGCAGAGGAGGACAGCGACCACAATAGCAGATTTGGAAGTGCACACTGAGGTGAAAGGGTTTAGGGAGGGGCAGGTGTTAAAAACAACGGAGGTGATGAGTATGTTCGCTGATGCGTGGTATGGGCATTATTGGAAAAGTAAAGGAGTTAATAGGGAGGATCTTGATGGGGTGTGTGCTGTAGAGCCTGTAGCTCTGGGGAGAAAGGACAGGGAAGCTTTGGGTGGTGAGATTGAAGAGGGGGAGATATGGAGAGTGCTTGTAGACATGTGCAGAGGCAAAGCACCAGGTATTGATGGACTACCAAGTGAATTTTACTTAAAACATTGGGATCTGTTAAGGGGCTTTTTAGTAACGCTGTTCAATAGAATGAAAGATGGGGGAGAATTGGGCGAGAAGCAAAGTACAGGGGTCGTAGTGCTTGTGCCCAAGGGTAAGCGGCAGAGTACACTTAAGGATTACAGGGCGATTACTCTCATGTGTGCGGACTATAAATTGTTCGCGAAGATTTTGGGGAATAGGTTAAAATGTGTAGTGGGACGTGTAGTTTCAAAAGGTCAACTAGGGTTGCCAGGACGGTCGATGGTCATGGGGCACGGAATTCTAAAGGGGTTTGTTGAGAGTTTTGAGGGGACGCAGGAAGGAGGGGGTATGGTGGCGATTGATTGGCAGGGTGCTTATGATCAGGTGGAAAGGGAGGGTTTAAGACAGATCCTTAGCAAACAAGGTTTTGGGGATGAGATTGTGGGGTGGGTTGAAACGTTGTATAAAGGGGCAAAAGCGAGAATTCAGATCAATGGACGTGTGGGAGGTGTGGTAAACATGGATAGGGGCTTGAGGCAGGGTTGCCTGCTATCACAGTTATTATTTGCATGTGTGCAAGATCCATTTTATAGGTTGGTTGAGACCAGAGTGTGTGATGGGGAGGGGTCGAGGGAGGGCTTGATTAGGCATCATGTGGTAGGTTACGTGGATGACACGACACTCCTAGTCCGGAAGGGAACAAGATTGAGAGAGTTGGGAGGGGTGGTTGGCATGTTTGGAGGGGCGACAGGCATGACGGTAAACGTTGAGAAAACAAAGATCATGGGGCTAGGGGAGTGGAGAGACAGAATTGATTGGGACTGTGATGTGGTGAGAAGGCAGGAAGGGCAGTTATTAATATGTGGCATTTCGTATAGAGCGACCATACGGGAGGCTAGGGAGGCGAATTCGTTGAGAATGGTGGAAGGCGTGGAACACCGGTTGGGGATGTTACGGCCTTATCACTTGACATTGTTGCAACGGGCAATTGTTATGAACGTATTGCTGTACAGTAAGGTATGGTATGTAGCAGCAGTTTTTCCATTGCTGAGGGCTGAGATTACTCGTATCCTTAGAAGTGTTTTTAGGTTCTTATGGGGCTCAGGATGTGAATGGATGAAGAGGGAGGTGGTGACTTTGCCGGTGAGGAAGGGAGGTTTAGGTTTGTTGGACCTGGGAAGGAGGGTGAAATGCATTTTCGTCAGGTGGGAGTGGAAAAGATTAGGGGGACAGAGGGGGACATGCATGCAAAGGTTACATGATATTTTGAGGGGAATGTATGTGGGTGGGGAATGGAGGGAGTGTGAGATTTTGTTGAGGGCACTTTTGTGGGCGTGCGAGCCAGACAAATTAAAGGCGAGGGATTTATATCGAATATTGAGGGTAGAGGAGACGGCCCCAGTTGAGGGGCTGTTCCCGATGTATGCATGGGGCGCTATATGGAGTCTGTTCGGTAAACTAAAGCTAGGGCCCAGGGTGCGAGAGATCGTTTAAATTTTTACACGGGATTCTGCCTACTGGATCAGTCCTCAGAAACAGACGTGTGGTAGAGGAGGGTTGGTGTGGGTTATGTGGGGAGTTGGAAACAGCCTATCACGTGGTATACTTTTGCGATTATTTGGGGAGTGTGAGGGAATGGCTGGGGAAAGTGGTCAGGAGGATAGGAGGAACTGGTGTGTCAGTGTTGAGAGCGCTGAGTCTTGATATAGGGGGGGTGGGGGAGAATGTGGCACGGGGAGTAGCTTATATCGTGGTGGATTTCGTGTACATATCGTGGGGAATGAGAGGGGTGGATAATGGGGAGACGAGGAAACGAGTTTTAGCGAGGATTTTTTGTAGGACAATGAATAGGAATCGGGAAATTTATGGGAGGAGATGGGAGGGAGCTTTCACTGAGGGTTACAGGTCCATAACTGTTGGGGAGTTGCTAGAGTTGTGAGGGGGGGGAGAAGTGGGTTTAGATTGTTATGTAAAGCATTAGATAAAAAAGGGGGGGTACCAAACGGGCTTGCCAAACGAAAGATGTTGGTTTGGTGTGCATGTGCGTGGGTGAGTGATAAGTGCAAGAGAGAACGATTGTGTGTAATTGGGATGTGCATGGGAGTGCTGAGTTCATGCGTTCTTAGTAGTTATTTAATATTGTTAATTAATGCCTTCTGCCGAAGGCTATCGTAGTAGCGTATAAAAGTAGAAGTCTGAGAATGCTGCATGGGACAGCAATAAATATAGGATTTGACTCCCATTGTAAACTAATTCAGTTTCTAATGTATATATATATATATATATATATATGTATATATAAATAATATTAGGACAGCAGCTGGCGTTTTCACTACTGTAGAGTTGTTATTGTTTTCAATTTAATATGTTCTTAAGTTTAATTTAGTATGGTTAGTTTATAAGTTAAATAAACAACGGTGAAATGCTTACATTTTGGTGAGCTGGGGTAAATAGGGAGGGGGGTTATACTGCTTGCATTTTTGCGGCATGTAATTATTGTGTGTGGATATTGAAATTAGCAGTCGGGAAGGAGTAAGAGGATTCTTTATTTTGTATTACTTGAATAGTTATATTTTGTAGTAATGAATTATGTATATGGCAGTATTCACCTATCAGCTGCATGACATATTACTGCATATTGCAGTGTATAGAAATTGATGAATTTATATTGTCTGTCGATGCTCTCATGCTGTATGCTTTTGTTAATGTATTGTATGTTATAAATAAAATATAAAAAAAAACTGAACAAGCAGACTGCCCAACAAACTACCACCACTCATTTATACTTCCACCACTTCTATCTAATGAACTTTTCCCTCACACTCCCCTTCAAGTACCCTCCTATTCTCTGAAAATTTACTATCTTAGTCATATCCTTCTCGCCTATTTCTTTGATGTTTTCAGTCTCCTGTTTTTCTTCCTGCCGTCTTTCATTATGTGTCCTCCCTTTGTTCTCCTGAACCACATGAATAGACACTGATTTCTCCCTCTCCTCCTCCCATTGCCTTTTCCTCTGTGCCACTGGATCCCGTTTGTACATAGCCAATGTTTCTCGCATTTTTTCCTGTAACACCTGTAACACGCATAGGAAGTGATCATGGTTCTGGGCTTCATAAATACCTTAGGGCTGTATATTCTGTTGGTCCTCAGCCCGCTCCTGAGGATTTTTACTGCTGTACTCCAATCCAGCTACTGCAACTCCTTCGTTCAACTTTCAAAAATCTGTTCATCCATTCATCCAAGTGCTACACAATAATAATAACAATAAAACAATAATGAAACGATAGTGATACCAATAATAATAATAATGGTAATAATAATAATACCAATAATCTCTTATTCATCGATCAACCTGTCTAGCTGTTTGCCCAGCCATTCGCCGTCCATCGTACTCTTTACCTCGCTCATCGTTCCATCATGCTATTTGCCCACCTATTATCCACCCACCCACCATCTATACATCTTAACATTACCCACCCATTCACCAATCCATCTTATGAGGTACTTGCCCGCCCATCCATCCTGATATCTTACCACCCAATAGATATATCCATATATTCATCCTCTCAGCTGTTATTCAACTTATTGTCATTTTTCGCCGTTACTTCACGCCATTTCCACCTTTGGTGGGGTTAGATAAGGTTTATCAGGAAACAGGACAGATGTTTCCTGACGCGGGTCTGTCATGTGATGACCCACAACTGAAACTTTTGGTCATCTGACCGAGGCCTTCCGCTGACTTACCGGGGCATCCCTTTAAAAATTATGGTTACGATTATAACCATTAAGTTCCCATATTCCCACCTTGATTTTCTAAGCATTCCAACAATAATAAAAAATAGTTTACAGAAAAATCCATAACTCACTTTTTTTCAACCAGAAATAAAAAACGACAGTAGCTCGTCTGGCAGAGCCTTGTCGGCGTCACATGTGTCGACAATAGGTTGGGCAAATAATTTTATTAGTTTGGATTTAAGGACCTGCCTAGTATGGGAAAGTAGGCCTGCTGCAGTGTTCCTCCTTTCTTTTCTTACGCTCTTATGTTGTGTAAAAAGGTTAAAAAAATCATGTCAGTGTCACTCGCTCCCCACTCATCACCTACATATGTGTGCTCATTTTAAACTCTGTTAGAAGTGATCCATGTCCCAGGACCAAAACGTTTTCTAATAAGCATGTCCTAGTGTTTATCCATGTGTCTTTTAAATCCAAAATTTTCTCTGTCCATGTAATAAGCAGCTCGTGCAAGAAAACACTTGATAAATTGGCTCGACACTTTACTTGGCCTAAAGGAAAGGAAATTATCTCAATATTTGTAGCATTGCCAAATCAGTCCCTTGATGGGCAAAACTGCCCATACACCACCACCACTCATACATACACCAGAACGAGTGAAAACCATTTTATTACATTTTACCTACATGAAGATTTATCAAGTACTTGATAAAGTCTCAAGTGAATGAATTATCGTAATGCAAAACAGACAGCCTTTGGTTGTATGAATCATTAGGAACCTTGATAAATTAGATACATGTGCAACACTTGTTGAAGATTGAGACACTTATGCAGCATATGGGAATCTTTATTCAGGAAACGTTTCGCCACACAGTGGCTTCATCAGTCCTATACAAAGAGGAAGGCGTAAGGAGAGGAGGAGAATGAGGTAATCAGTCCCTCAACCTGGAGTCGATGTGTTCAGTCCATCAATCTTGTAGAATGTACATTCTACAAGATTGATGGACTGAACACATCGACTCCAGGTTGAGGGACTGATTACCTCATTCTCCTCCTCTCCTTACGCCTTCCTCTTTGTATAGGACTGATGAAGCCACTGTGTGGCGAAACGTTTCCTGAATAAAGATTCCCATATGCTGCATAAGTGTCTCAATCTTCAACTTGTCGGTTTTTCAAACCATTCATCGCAACACTTGTTGCAAGGAGTTACCCTCTGTGGGCCAGTACACCTGCTGCAGTGTTCCTCCATTCTTAGGCTCTTATGTCTAGCCTGGCTGGTTGTGAGAAAAGCTCCGCCTCGCAATGAGCGGACAAAGGATCGACTCCACCATTCCTTGCGCTAAAAAATCTCACAGACTGAAGGTTAAGACACGAGTGGAACAGTTGGATATCAAGTATCTTAATCTTAATTTTCAACAATCTCACAGGTTAAGTGAATTACATAACAATAATTAACCATGTGTTATGTACGCGATACTCCAACCATAAGACCAGTTCTCGTATTCCAGACTCCAGGGCTCTGGAAGCATTTTAAAATCTATTATTGTAAAGAAAGGGTCTTGAATTTTAGCTTCGTGTAATATAAACACCCAAACGAATCTAGTTATATATTATTCACTTAAGTGTTGTAATCTTACTCTCTGAGGAGCTCTCAACCTTATCAGCTACCGTAAAGAACTCTCATAACTTCTCATTAGTCTGCTTTGTGTGGAAATATTCTTCAGATATATATGTTTGTCCTGGCGTCATTTCTTCTCTGTAACAAAGCATTCAATAGGCGTGTGTTTGTGTTTCTGCATAATTGTCTATTGTTAATCAATTTTCTGTTTACGTTGGCGATAGATGAGCTCCAGCTCTTGATCTCACCTCTTAACCAACGACCGAATGTTGAGTTGTAAGACGGGGCGACACATGCTGGAACGAACGACCAAGTGCAAAACAATTAACTATTTATTTACAAGGGACGCTTCCCTCGTGTTGCTGTAAGAAGAGCTGTATCAAGTCTACATGTTGCTGTAAGAAGAGCTGTATCAAGTCTACATGTTGCTGTAAGAAGAGCTGTATCAAGTCTACATGTTGCTGTAAGAAGAGCTGTATCAAGTCTACCCGTCTCTATGAAAATCTTTATGAAAGCTCTCTTTCTCTCTTAGAAGATATTTATCAAGTCTACGTGTCATTCTTAGAAAAGATTTATCAGGTCTACATGTCATTCATAGAAGAGATTTATCAAGTCTACGTGTCTAAGAAAATCTTTACCAAATCTCTGCTTTTCTTAAAAAAAAAAAATTAATCAGTTCAGTGATACTGACTTCATAAAGATCTGTTTACAACCAGATGTCGGTATTAAATTATCATGTGTTGAACCCCTGTAAGGAATCCACTTTACACATCATTCCACTTCTAAACCAATCTTAAGCTGAATAAATATTTCCTAATTAATAGTGGAATGGCCATACTTAAAACAGAGGATGCAGTAGCGGCAATCCTCTCCTACTACTCTAAGCCGATTTATATATGGAATACGTTGAGACATCTCCAAAATATACAACTAGTCATAACTTTGTACAGATATGTCGATGATCTTTTTACCGCACGGGACGAGCAGTAGGGTGACTCCAGTCTGTTGAATAATGTAAATAAAAGACAGAACTCGCAGCAATAGGTTTGAGGTGGAAAAAAATTAGATTTAGAAAGGATATATGAAAGCACTGGTTTGGTAATAGTTGTGAATGAGTGGAACGTGAGTTGGTGTGGCTGAGTGCGAGTTGGATTTGCCTAGTTTGGGCCAGTAGGACTGCTGCAGTGAGCCTTCTTCCTTATGTTCTTTTCAAATTTAACATCGAATGTGAAGATGAGAGATGTTGCCCTTTCTTGGATGTACTAAAGATACACTGCTACATTTAATTTGAAATCAAGATTTCCAGGAAATCAATACGTGCAACCATCTATATATGCAACACTTCAGCTTATTCGAGGATTTTGTAGCCTTCAACAGTGAAAGACAGAGATATCTTACGTTGATATTTCCACCAACTAGGATAACAAGATTGCTTAAATATCCTCGTGCAGCCAAAGCTACCGAAAATTTGTACAATAAATAGCTCACTTTTAAGAACAACACAAAGAATACTCTAATCGTACATAAATAACCCGCACAGAGGAGAGAGGAGCTTACGACATCCTTTCGGTATGTGTGGGTTTGTAAATGGTCCAAGCCTAACCAAACCATTGTCGTCAGCTCCTTTCTCCCATGTGTGGGTAATTTGTGTATTGTTCCAGTCATGGTATTGTGCCTTTTTGTTCTCAGTACTCTAATCATCAAGTAACACCTAAACTCGCTGCTCCTTCTTGATAACATTCCCAGGAACATCGCTAAAGTAGTTCTAGATTAATCTAACAAAATCTGCAACAATATTTCCCAACAAAAAGCATCCCATCCTTTTCAAAGGAAAATCGTTGGAATACTTGAAGTCAGATATATTTACCTCTTATGCCAAAAAAAACTAGCACTCTAGCTTTAAGTTTCCATATATAAGCATTGCGGGAGCTCTGCGAAATGCTTACTTGACTGTGAGTAGTTGACATGATTCACATGCCGATTCACAATATCAAAGTCATTTCTTAGGTTATACAAGTCTTTGTCTACTCTGATTCTTATCTGCTGAAGAGGGTCGCAATTTGAGTCAAAAATATATTTCAGATTTGATTTAACTTGTATCTAAATACATTATAAATATAAATTTCCAACACCTTTAGCCTCTTCAGTGAAGCTAATTATCTTTAGTCTTTCCTTGTAACTCATACGACTTAACTATAGAAAAAAAAGTCTTGTTACAGATTTTTGGCACCTCTAAACATTATTTATATCCTACAAAATGCACTCATCGAGTTTTACTTTGTGAGTATAACTCAGTGAGTGATGGATCTAATATTTACTTCTGAAAGCTGCCTATGGAATTGGCTTCCACACCCTTTTCCAATTCATTTTATTCTCATACCACCATTCGATTGAAGAAGTGCATTTCAGCATCCCTGTGATTAGTTCTCGGCTTTCTAGTATAAACCTTCGTCCCCGCACGTCTCTCGTGAAACAGTCTTAACCCGAGCGCCCTGCATCTGAGTATCTTGCATAGCATAAGAATGTAGGAACACTGCAGAAGGCCTACTGGCCTATACAACGATCTACTCTGGTGCTGTATACTCTAGAATTACCCTGACTTTCTTGGGAACAGGATTCTAGAAGTTCATTTAGCTAGCCTTTTGTAATAGAATTTGTGTGATAATGTGTGTCACTTTGTATAGTAGCAGAAACAACTTTTCTTCCTGTGCAACCTGGCCTCCTAAAAGAGCGAGAGTTTTTCCATGAATTACAATGCATTCCTTTCTGCCCAATCGATGCCTCACATAAAATAATATTTGTTATTCTAGGTTACATTATGGCATGTTAACGTAAGATAATGCGTATTTACGTTTAGTTAATCATTAAAAAATAACATCAACAGACGACTTCTGGCAGCACGAGACATGTCATGACATGGATGCAGAAAATTAGTCAAGTCAAAAACGAGATCTGTTTGTGACTTGAAACGTAGTCAATAAAGGATCACATTATACTACATTTCTGTTTTACCATCGCGTCAGTATTTCATACAAATTATCTTCATAAAGATTAGTTATTTTTCAATAAAAAAAACACTTTTTCTTGTACAGTTTTAAACGCATACTTCAGAAATGACCACATTTTCCTCGAGAAATTGTAAGTTTTCAAGAAATTAGCCATTAAAATCATTTCTACTTGCACTGATTTCTCATAGCTTCTCCGGAGATCGTCATGTCAACAAAGATTGCGGCCGCCATAGTCAACCAAATTCCCCGAGATCATTTTTGAAGTCAGCGCGTAAAAATTCGTAAAAATACGAATCACAATCAAAATTATAATTTTGAATATCAGCAAATCCCGGAATTCACAAACTGGGAAGTTAGTTTAATACCTTTATTATGCACCCTATACCCATCCTGTGGGCGGTAGTCAAAAGATTACAGAGGTACATAATGGGTCCAGGGACTGGGCCTCAAAGTTTTGATAGCTGAGCAAGTTACAAAGGTAATGAACTCAAAATTTACAAAGGTAATGAAATCACAGTTTACAAAGGTAATGAACTCCAGTTAGGGCTGGTCACGATCATGACAAGTTACAAAGGTATTTACAGATTACAGAGGTACGTAATGGGTCCAGGGACTGGGCCCCCAAAGTTTTAATAGCTGAGCTAGGTACAAAGGTAATGAATACTGTAAGAATGGTTACTTGTTAAACACGCAAGAAAAGAGGCAGAGTCACAGGCGTACGGAGATAGAAGGAATGACAGGTTGCCATAAATGCGCTATGCCGGCCATGTACCACACACAGTTAAACACAAACGCAACATGTTCTATGGAATAAACATGGATGCGTTACTCTGACACTATTTTTATGAAACTAAAATTTTAATTAACTTTACAAAATATATGACAAGCTTGCGAGCCGCATAATAATTAGGCGGCGGGCCACACCAGGCCCATGGGCCGTGGTTTACCAACCCCTGCCTAAGGCATAGGACCACAGAGTATTAGTATCCATACACAATGTGTGAAAGTAGGAGGATGAGCTGCATAAATGATTCTGAAGGCCTTCTTTTAGACTACGTATGTACTCACTCATTTGTGGTTGAAGGGGTCGAGTTATAGCTCCTGGCCGATAATTTATTTGTGTGTGTGTGTGTACTCACCTAATTCACCTAATTGTGGTTGCAGGGGTCGAGACTCAGCTCCTGGCCCCGCCTCTTCACTGATCGCTACTGGATCATCTCTCTCTCTGCTTCCTGAGCTTTGTCATACCTCTTCTTAAAACTATGTATGGTTCCTGCCTCCACTACTTCACTTGCTAGGCTATTCCACTTGCTGACAACTCTGACTGAAGAAATACTTCCTAACGTCCCTGTGACTCGTCTGAGTCTTCAGCTTCCAGTTGTGACCCCTTGTCCCTGTGTCCCCTCTCTGGAACATCCTATCTCTGTCCACCTTGTCTATTCCCCGCAGTATCTTGTATGTCGTTATCATGTCTCCCCCGACCCTTCTGTCCTCCAGTGTCGTCAGTCCGATTTCCCTTAACCTTTCCTCGTACGACATTCCTTTGAGCTCTGGGACTAGCCTTGTTGCAAACCTTTGTACTTTCTCTAACTTCTTGACGTGCTTGACCAGGTGTGGGTTCCAGACTGGTGCTGCATACTCCAGTATGGGCCTAACATACACAGTGTACAGTGTCTTGAACGATTCCTTATTAAGGTATCGGAACGCTATTCTCAGGTTTGCCAGGCGCCCGTATGCTGCAGCGGTTATTTGGTTGATGTGTGCCTCCGGTGATGTGCTCGGTGTTATGGTCACCCCAAGGTCTTTCTCCCTGAGTGAGGTCTGTAGTCTTTGTCCACCTAGCCTATACTCTGTCTGCGGTCTTCTTTGCCCCTCCCCAATCTTCATGACTTTGCATTTGGCTGGATTGAATTCGAGAAGCCAGTTACTGGACCACATGTCCAGCCTCTCCAGGTCTCTTTGCAGTCCTGCCTCATCCTCGTCCGATTTAATTCTTCTCATCAACTTCACGTCATCTGCGAACAGGGACACTTCAGAGTCTATTCCTTCCATCATGTCGTTCACATATATCAAAAATAGCACTGGTCCTAGAACTGACCCCTGTGGGACCCCGCTCGTAACAGGCGCCCACTGTGATACCTCTTCACGTACCATGACTCGTTGCTGCCTCCCTGTCAGGTATTCCCTTATCCATTGCAGTGCCCTTCCTTTTACGTGTGCCTGATCCTCCAGCTTCTGCACTAATCTCTTGTGGGGAACTGTGTCAAAGGCCTTCCTGCAGTCTAGGAAAACGCAATCTACCCAACCCTCTCTCTCGTGTCTTACTTCTGTTACCTTGTCATGAAACTCCAGGAGGTTTGTGATACAAGATTTGCCTTCCATGAACCCATGCTGGTTTTCATTTATAATCTTGTTCCTTTCCAGGTGTTCGACCACTCTCCTCCTGATAATCTTCTCCATGACTTTGCACACGATACATGTTAGAGACACAGGTCTGTAGTTTAGTGCCTCGTTTCTGTTTCCTTTCTTAAATATGGGGACTACATTAGCTGTCTTCCATTTCTCAGGTAGTTGCCCAGTTTCAAGGGATGTGTTGAAGATTGTGGTTAGAGGCACGCACAGCATCTCTGCTCCTTCTCTAAGGACCCATGGGGAGATGTTGTCCGGTCCCATCGCCTTTGAGGTGTCAAGGTCACTTAAGAGCTTCTTCACCTCCTCCTCAGTTGTTCGTATGTCATCCAACACTTGTTGGTATATTCCCTCTTGATGTTCCCTTCTGTTCTGTCTTCCCACAGCCCTTCCTGTCTCTACTGTAAAAACTTCCTTAAATCTCCTGTTCAGCTCCTCACATACCTCCTGATCATTTCTTGTGAGTTCTCCACCTTCTGTCCTTAATCTGATCACCTGGTCTTTGACTGTTGTCTTCCTCCTGATGTGGCTATGCAACAGTTTCGGGTCAGTCTTGATTCTCGATGCTATGTCATTTTCATACTGTGTGTGTGTGTGTGTGTGTGTGTGTGTGTGTGTGTGTGTGTGTGTGTGTGTGTGTGTGTGTGTGCGCGTGTGTGTGCGCGTGTGTGTGCGTGTGTGTACTCACCTAGTTGTGGTTGTTGGGGCCGAGTCACAGCTCCTGGTCCCGCCTCTTCAATGGTAGCTACTAGGTCACTCTTCGTTCTCCATGAGCTTTATCATACCTTTTCTTAATGCTATGTATGGATCCTGCCTCCACTGTTTCACTTCCCAGACTATTCCACTTCCTGACAACTCCGTGACTGAAGAAATACTTCCTAACATCCCTGTGATTCATCTGAGTCTTCAACTTCCAATTGTGACCCCTTGTTATTGTGTCCCATCTCTGGAACATCCTGTCTCTGTCCACCTTGTCATTTCATCTCGGTATTTTATGCCTTTATCATATCCCCTCCTATCTCTCCTGTCCTCCAGTGTCATCAGGTCGATTTCTCTTAACCCCTCCTCGTAGGACATGCCCCTTAGCTCCGGGATTAGTCTTGTTGCAAACCTTTGCACTTCTTCTAATTTCCTTACATGCTTGGCTAGGTGTGAGTTCCAAACTGGTGCTGCATACTCCAGTCCTCCAATATAAGTCTGACATACACAATGTACAGGGTCTTGAACGATTCCATGTTGAGATGTCGGAATGCAATTCTTGGGTTTGTTAGGCGCCCATATGTTGCAGCAGTTAATTGGGTGATGTTCGCCTCAGGAGATCTGCCCGGTGTTATATTCACCCCAAGATCCTTTTCCTTGAGTGAGGTTTGTAGTCTCTGCCCCCCTAGACTGTACTCCGTCTGCGGTCTTCTTTGCCCTTCCCCAATCTTCATGACTGTGCTCTTGGTGGGGTTGTACTCTCTAGGAACCAGTTTCTGGACCAGGCCTGCAATGTGTGTGTGTGTGTGTGTGTGTGTGTGTGTGTGTGTGTGTGTGTGTGTGTGTGTGTGTGTGTGTGTGTGTGTGTGTGTGTGTGTGCGTGTGCGCGTGCGTGCGCGCGTGCTCGCTCACTTACTTGTACTTTCCTATTTGTGGTTGCAGGGATTGAGTCACAGCTCCTGTCCCCGTCTCTTCGACGGTCGCCACTAGGTCCACTCTCTCCCTGCTCCATGAGCTTTATCGTATCTATTCGTAAAGCTATCTATGAATCCTGCCTCCACTACATCACTCTCCATATTGTTCCACTTCCTGACAACTCTACGACTGAAGAAATACATCCTAACATAGGTGTGATATACCGTCCCGCAATCTTAGATAGGGACCAAGGGAGACTACTATGGGAGGAAATTGTTAAGGCCACAAGGCACGATAACGTAGTAATTCTAGGAGACTTTAACTTTAGTCATATTGATTGGAATTTCTTGACTGGGAATTTAGAATCAAATGACTTCTTAGAAGTAGTTCAGGATTGTTTTTTGAAGCAGTTTGTGACAGAACCTACAAAGGGAAATAACCTGCTTGACTTGGTTTTGGCAAACAAGGAAACCCTTGTTAATAATTTAGAAATTACAGAGGAACTCGGCACAAGCGATCACATTGAATGAAAGTATGATAGTAAGGATAATTCAGTACTGGTCCCAGATTTTCACTTAGCAGATTACAATGGGCTTAGAGAACACTTATCTGTGGACTGGAGTAACGAAGAGAGCTATCAGTATGACAGCTTTCTTAACACAATACATGCTGCCCAAAGGACATTTATCTCATATAAGGAAATTAGATCGAATAGAAATGACCCCAAATGGATAAATAATAGGCTCAAATATATTTTAAGACAGAAAAAAGGAATTTATAGGCGTATCAAAAGAGGTGAGGGTCATCTTAGGAATCGGTATATTGACATTAAGAGGGACGTTAAAAAGGGGATAAGAAAAGCTAAACGGGACTATGAAATTAAAGTTGCTAGGGATTCGAAAACTAACCCAAAAAGTTTTTTCCAGGTTTATAGAACAAAAGTTAGAGATAAGATAGGTCCACTTAAAAATAACTATGGGCATCTTAGTGACAAAAAGAATGAAATGTGCTCTATTCTTAATAATTATTTTCTCTCGGCTTTCACTCAGGAAGACACTAACAATATCCCAGTAATTAATTTTTATACAGGGCTTGAAGATGATAAATTATGCAATATCACAGTCACTACCGAATTGTTTATCAAACAGATAGACCGGTTAAAGCAAAATAAATCCCCGGGCCCTGATGAACTTTTTTCAAGGGTTCTTAAAGAGTGTAAAATGGAACTTTGTGAACCATTAACTAATATTTTTAATATTTATCTTCAAACATGTGTAGTGTCTGATATGTGGAAGATGGCTAATGTAATTCCTATTTTTAAAGCAGAGGACAAATCGTTACCGTCAAATTACCGCCCAATAAGCCTAACCTCAATTGTAGGCAAATTACTAGTCAGTTATAGCTGATAATACAAGAAGCCATCTGGATAAGCACAGCTTGATTAATGATACTCAGCATGGATTCACCAGGGGCCGTTCCTGCCTAACTAATTTATTAACCTTCTTCAGTAAAAATTTTGAGGCCGTTGATCATGATAAAGAATTCGATATTGTTTATTTAGATTTTAGTAAGGCTTTTGATAGAGTACCGCACCAGAAACTGTTAAAGAAAGTGGCTGCTCATGGCATTGGAAGAAAAGTGCTGTCATGGATCGAGTCATAGCTCACCAATAAGAAGAAGAGAGTATGCTTAAATGGGGTTAAATCCGAGTGGGGGTATGTAACAAGTGGTGTTCCACAGGGATCAGTCTTGGGGCCGTTGTTGTTTATAATATATATCAATGACCTTGATGAGGGAATTACTAGTGATATGAGCAAATTTGCTGATGACACAAAGATAGGTAGGATAATTGATTCAAGTTTAGATGTCACGGAACTTCAGGAGGATTTAGACAAACTCAGTTCGTGGTCAGAAAAGTGGCAGATGCAGTTCATTGTAGATAAATCCAAGGTTCTGAAGCTCGGGAGTGTCCATAACCCTGGTACTTATGAGTTAAATATCGTAGGACTTAGCCATACAGATTGCGAAAAGGATTTGGGAGGTATGGTGAGCAGCAACCTTAAACCAAGACAGCAGTGCCTAAGCGTACGTAACAAAGCAAACAGATTACTGGGGTTTATATCTAGAAGTGTAAGCAACAGAAGTCCAGCGGTTATTTTACAGCTTTATACAGCATTAGTAAGGCCTCACCTAGATTACGCAGCTCAGTTCTGGTCTCCATATTACAGAATGGATATAAATTCGCTAGAAAATATCCAGCGTAAAATGACCAAATTAATACATAGCATTAGAAATCTTCCGTGCGAAGAACGATTGAAGACTCTTAAATTACATTCACTTGTAAGACGAATGAGGGGAGACATGATCGAAGTGTATAAGTGGAAGATGGGTATTAACAAAGGGGATATAAATAAGATTTTGAGGATATCCCTTCAAGAAAACCCGCAGTAACGGATTCAAATTAGATAAGTTTAGATTTCGAAAGGATATAGGAAAGTATTGGTTTGGAAATAGGGTAGTTGGTGAGTGGAACAGTCTACCTAGTAGGGTTATTGAAACTAAAACGTTGGGTGGTTTAAAATTTAGGTTAGATAAATACATGAGTGAGATGGGTTGGATTTGAGTGAGACTTGCATAATGAGTAAACAGAATCATCAAAACTTATTTCTTGGGTAGCATTGTAAATTGGGTTGGGCAAATATTTTCTTAGTGGAAATGATTGTTAAGGACCTGCCTAGTATGGGCCAACAGGCCTGCTGCAGTGTTTCTCCTTTCTTATGTTCTTAGCGGGAAGGATTGGCATAAAGTGGCTGCTCATGGCATTGGGGAAAAAATGCTGTCATGGATCGAGTCATGGCTCACTAATAGGAAGCAGAGAGTGTGCATAAATGGGGTCAAATCTGAGTGGGGATCTGTAACAAGTGGCGTTCCGCAGGGATCAGTTTTAGGCCCATTGTTGTTTATTATATATATATAAACAACCTTGACGAGGGAATTATTAGTGACATAAGCAAATTTGCTGATGACACGAAGACAGGTAGGATAATCAATTCAGACGTTGATGTCTCACAACTTCAGGAGGATTTAGAAAAACTCAATTCGTGGTCAGAAAAGTGGCAGATGCAGTTCAATGTAGATAAATGTAAAGTTCTAAAGCTCGGAAATGTCCATAACCCTAGCACCTACCAACTTAATCATGTTGAACTTAACCGTATAGAATGCGAAAAGGATTTGGGGGTTATGGTAAGCAGCAACATTCAGAATCTCCACGACTACGGTGCTCTACGCACCTACTCCTAGGTTGAGGGACTGATTACCTCATCTTCTGTACATAGTTTTACTATCTTCAAGTTATGTCCTGGAATTTGTATTGATAAAGCCATTGGATGTTGCACACGTGTCTTAATTTCATATCGTTATCATGTTGCCCTTATCTGTCCTGTCCTCCAGTGTTGTCAGGTCGATTTCCCTTAACCTTTCCTCGTAGGACATACCCCTTAGCTCTAGGACTAGTCTTGTTGGAAACCTTTTACTTTCTCTAAATTCTTGACGTGCTTGACCAGGTGTGTGTCTCAAACTGGTGCTGCAAAATCCAGTGCGGGCCTGAAGTACACTGTTTACAGAGCCTTGAATGATTCCTTACTAAGGTGTCGAAACGCTATTCTTACGTCTGCCAGGCGCCCATATGTTGCAGCAGTTATTTGGGTAATGTATGCTTTAGGAGATGTACTCAGTATTATACTCACCCCAAGATCCTTTTCCTTGAGTAAGGTTTGCAGTCTTGATCCCCTTAGCCTGTACTCTGTGATCTTCTTTTACCTTCCTCAATCTTTATGACTTTGCACTTGGTAGGGTTAAACTTCAGGATCCATTTGCTGGACCAGGCTTGCAGCTTTTCCAGATCCCTTTTGTAGTCCTACCTGATCGTCATCCAATTGAATTTTTCGCATTAGCTTCACATCGTCTGCAAACAGGGACACCTCTGAGTTTGTGTGTGTGTGTGTGTGTGTGTGTGTGTGTGTGTGTGTGTGTGTGTGTGTGGGTGGGTGGGTGTGTGTGTGTGGGTGTGTGTGTGTGTGTGTGTGTGTGTGTGTGTGTGTGTGTGTCGCGCGCGCGCGCGCTTGACAGAGGCTGCAAGAGAGAGGACTGCCGACACCAATATCATTACACCTGGGTTAACAGCAGCAGTAGAGTTAGACCTATGAAATACATCTGCCTGGGAGACACTAGTACTAAGACGTGAGATAAATAATAATAGAAAAAATGACAATATCCGAGACTGAATGACTATAATCAAGGGAAGATGACCGCAATGTGGGCAGAGAGGAAAGCCGACCAGAATGACAAATAGAATAATGACAGCGAAGGGGAGGAGTAGGAGGATTAGGATTAGCGCCGCGTTAGGAGAAGAAAGAGAAGATAGATGGGGCAACGAGGACAATAGAGGGAGAGTACAATGAAGGAGGAGAAGAAGAAGCATTAGAAGGATCCTCCTCTGGGATGTCTGAGGTACGAGACTGTTGCGTAGCTGACGGTTCCCGCCCACCCGTCAACCACAATAACACCTACCTTACTTCGCGACTTGTATGGTTCGTCTTGCCTTGTGTCCCAAAAGCGATAAATTTTAATCAGAATTTAACACCCATTGTGGGGTAGGCGCGGTTTGACCATTACTGGCAAGTGGCAAGTCCAGCTAAGTACGTGATGTCAAGCTTGGGAGAAACTGACGTCAGTGCTAATCTAGCATTATGGACGGTGCGCAATTTTTGTGATTACTAAGGAGACGGAACCTGCACACTCGTCTCTACGTGACAACAAACACTCCATTAAAACCTAATCAAAGTGGTCAGGCCACTTAACCTTTCCTACCTGTCTCTTTCTCTCCGCCCACAACCTTTTCCACCACTCTATTCCACCAAAGTCCCTCCTCTCTCCATTCTTACCAGCCATCTTACGGCCCAACAACAAAAAAAAAAGCTTGGAAATTATTTACTGATCCTGTGAATCGTGTTGATTTTGCTCACTTGCGTTTTCTGTTAATCATACAAAAATAGATGAAATAGGGTTTCTCGCAAAGGCCATCAATTTTAAGATAACCCAACGCTGACTGTTATTGATAAGCCTTTCAGAATTGATTGATAAGCCTTTCAGAAATATTTTTTAATATAAATTCAAGAAGCTTTTGTTACATATGGGGAAATACCAACAAATCTCTGGTTGTCATCAACTGGGAATTTAATAAGTTCCTCATACCAGTTACCGACCACCTGGGTCGTGATTTGTACGGTGCACTCTGTGCGGCCAACAGACACAGCCTACCTACCTATCTGGAAGTCGTTGCGAGGGTCAACGCCCCGTCGAACAGTCTTTGACCAGTCCTCCCGGTGGATTAGGGTCTGATCAACCAGGCTGTTACTGCTTGCCGCATTCAATCCAACGTACGAACCACAGCCCCGCTGATCGGGTACTGACTTGAAGTATCTTTCTAGGTCCCTCTTGAAGGCAGCCAGGTGTCCTCGGTGAACATCACATTGTTGTCAATAGCCCACTGGAAAACTTGGTTGATATTACCTTGGAGGCTCGTGTCTTTTATGGACGCCACTCTCATACAGATTATAGTACTTATTGTTTGCAAAGGATGGTGCAATGCTATGGTTTATGTTCTTGTCTACGTCAGATATAAGAATGAGACAGAGAAGTGTGGAAAGTATTGTACCTCTGGGAAGAGAACTCATCACTGTAGCAGCCCCTGATTTTACTCTGTTTAATATTATTCATTGGCTTGCACTAGAAAGTTATATACCAGTTTTGTGAGCAATTACCCCATGGTCACAGATATCAAATGCTTTTGCGAAGTCGGCTTACATTATAATTGTATTTTGCTAGTCTTCCAGCCCTTTCAAAGATTTTGATAATGTGGGATGTCAGCACTATTGATCTATATATATATATTTTTTAATTTCTTTGTATTCCTTTGTAGAGTGGGGCTCAAATGGCTGTTTTTAACGAATGGGATAATTCCATTGTCCAGACTATTTTTTTCTGTAGAACATTTACGGCATGTGATTATGATTTTTTTGCAATTCTTGATGAACATTTAGTTCCACTAGCCAGGACCGGGGGTGATTCGTATCCAGTCAGTGAGTTTTTCTTTTCTTTTTTTACCTCCGTAGTCAAGTGGATTTAAGGTTATATCATAGATTATGGAGAAATATGTAGCGTTTTGCATCTCGTACATGACGAGCTCATTCGGATTTTTAATCGGCATTCTCCATTTTTTAGACAGTCCTACCTTTCGTTCCTCAGAGAAACTGCTGCCTTTGAGGAGTTCTGTTATCTTTCGCCTTCGTCTACAGAGGGCACGTCTCTCAAATTCCAACCTGCACCTTCTCCTTTTTCGAAATGGGACGCATCTAGGGGTGTTACTGTTGGTGGTGTTACTGTTGGTGGTGTTACTGTTGGTGGTGTTACTGTTGGTGGTGTTACTGTTGGTGGTGTTACTGTTGGTGGTGTTACTGTTGGTGGTGTTACTGTTGGTGGTGTTACTGTTGGTGGTGTTACTGTTGGTGGTGTTACTGTTGGTGGTCTTACTGCTGGTGGTCTTACTGCTGGTGTTACTGTTGGCAGTGTTACTGTTGTTGGTACTGTTTACTATTGGTGGCGTTACTGCTGGTGGTGCTTTTGCTTGTGGTGTTACTGCTGGTGGTGGTGTTACTGCTGGTGGTGGTGTTACTGCTGGTGGTGTTACTGCTGGTGGTGGTGTTACTGCTGGTGGTGGTGTTACTGCTGCTGGTGTTACTGCTGGTGTTACTGCTGCTGGTGTTACTGCTGGTGGTGGTGTTACTGCTGGTGGTGGTGTTACTGCTGGTGGTGGTTTTTGTGGTGGTGGTGGTGTTGCTGGTGGTGGTGGTGTTGCTGCTGGTGGTGGTGTTGCTGCTGGTGGTGGTGTTGCTGGTGGTGGTGTTGCTGGTGGTGGTGTTGCTGGTGGTGGTGTTGCTGGTGGTGGTGTTGCTGGTGGTGGTGTTGCTGGTGGTGGTGTTGCTGCTGGTGGTGGTGTTGCTGCTGGTGGTGGTGTTGCTGCTGGTGGTGTTGCTGCTAGTTGTGATTTCTGCTGATGGTGTTATTGATGATGCTACTGATGGTGTTATTGCTGGTGTTGCTCGATATGGTGTTACTGCTGGTAGTGTTACAGATCGTCTTATTGCTGTTGTTACTGGACGGGTGTTGTTGCTCTTGGTGTTAAGGTGTTACTGCGGTTGTGTTACAGGCGCACCTGCTGGTGTCATTGCAACTGTTGTTGCTGCTGCTGTTTCTTGTTCAATTATTTTGCTGGGTCTTAAAAAATAAATTCAATATCTTCTTTTATCAACTGTTATTGCCTATTCCCAATTTTCCTTTTCTTGTTCTATTTTTTCTTCTCGTGTCTTTATTTAGAATTATTTGGAAAAATTTTTCTCGGTAGTCGCAGTTAGCAGGCATCTCTCTCTCTCTCTCTCCCCCTCCTATCCATCTCTTTTTTTTACACAGGGTTTGACAAGGTTAAGGATCCCTAGCTTTATTGACAAGCTATTTACAGGTTAAGGATTCCTAACTTTATTGGCAAGCTAAGAGCTGTTACCTACACCAGCTCATTTGAAAGCATTTTTATTGTTATGAGACATACAAGTAGGAAACAGGATGAAGTTGGAGCCATCTGTACCAGCATTTTCATGTGATCAACTGACTTTATCTCGTTGACATCATTATGCTGTACGAATGTGTTCCATACTCGAGTCATCCTGGGTATATATGAGCCAGAGTGAAGTTGCTGCTTTCTGCCCGTCTTGTGGCATAAAAGCTTGTTTCACGCTGTCCTCGAAGTGGATCTTTTCCCTTTATTCACACTTTCAATTTCTCAGTTTTTCTCTTGCTCTCTTCCCAATTTGTTCTTCTCATCTATCATTCTTTACCTCCCTTCCCTTCCTGGATCACTTTTTCCTCCTCTCTCTCTCTCTCTTCCTCCTTGGCCTGCATACTTTTATCTCTTTCTAGCCCCCTCTATTCTATTCCGTTGATTTCCTCCATTCCCCAGCTATCCTTTACCCTTTCCTCTGCCCTTTCCCCGCCTTCCTCTCTCTCCCCCTCCCTGGCCCTGCTTCTCTCCCTCTCTGTGCCTCCTTACCTCTCCCCTGGCTTCATCTCTTTAATTCCTGCATTTCACTCAGGTCCCCCTACCATCTATCACCCTACCACTCCCCTACCTTCCGCCCTTTATCCCTCTCATTGTCACCGTCCCTCTCTCTTCCTTCCTCCATTCTCTTTCCCAGCCTTCCTCCTCTCTCTCTCTCTCTCTCTCTCTCTCTCTCTCTCTCTCTCTCTCTCTCTCTCTCTCTCCTCTCTCTCTCTCCTCTCTCTCTCTCTCCTCTCTCTCTCTCCTCCTCTCTCTCTCTCCTCCTCTCTCCTCTCTCTCCTCTCTCCTCTCTCTCTCTCTCTCTCTCTCTCTCTCTCTCTCTCTCCTTCCTCTCTCTCTCTCTATCCTCTCTCTCCTCTCTCTCTCTCTCTCCTCTCTCTCTCCTCTCTCCTCTCTCTCTCTCTCTCTCTCTCTCTCTCTCTCTCTCTCTCCTCTCTCTCCTCGCTCTCTCTCTCATCTCTCTCTCTCTCCTCGCTCTCTCTCTCATCTCTCTCTCTCTCCTCTGTCTCTCTCATCTCTCTCCTCTCTCCCCTCTCTCTCTCTCTCTCTCTCTCTCTCTCTCTCTCTCTCTCTCTCTCTCTCTCTCTCTCTCTCTCTCTCTCTCCTCTCTCTCTCTCCTCCTCTCTCTCCTCTCTCTCTCTCTCTCTCTCTCTCTCTCTCTCTCTCTCTCTCTCTCTCTCTCTCTCTCTCTCTCCTCTCTCCTCTCTCCTCCTCCTCTCCTCTCTCTCTCTCCTCCTCTCTCTCTCTCTCTCTCTCTCCTCCTCTCTCTCTCTCTCGCTCTCCTCTCCTCTCTCTCTCCTCTCTCTCTCCTCTCTCTCCTCTCTCTCTCCTCTCCTCTCTTCCTCTCCCTCTCTCCCTCTCTCTCTCCCTCCTCTCCTCTCTCTCCCTCTCTTCCTCTCCCTCTCTTCCCCTCTCTCTCTTCCTCTCCCTCTCTTCCTCTCCCTCTCTTCCTCTCTCTCTCTTCCTCTCTCTTCCTCTCTCTCTCTTCCTCTCCCTCTCTTCCTCTCCCTCTCTTCCTCTCCCTCTCTTCCTCCCTCCCCTCTCTCCCTCTCTCTCTTCTCTCCCTCTCTTCCTCTCCCCCCTCCACCCACCCTTAACACTTGCTCCAGCCACGTTGAAAATTTATTGCACACTCTGTTCCTTTTCATTATTTAATTCTTGTCTGTGTTGTCCTGCTCCTGCTCGTATTTCTGCCCTTTTACTTGCTTTTCCCGTTTCGTTGTATTTGATTCTTTGTTTGATTGCTTTCTGCTTTACTTCCTGTTTGATTGTCTGCTTGTTTCTTGGTTCGTTTTCTTCTCCCTTTGTTCTTCAGCATGGTTTATTTTTTTAATGTTTTTCTCTTGGTATTTTCTGCGTTTCTGTATCATCGTTTTCTATTTCCATCCGTTTCCCTATCCGTTCGTTTCCCTGTCTATCTATTTCTTTGTTCGTTTGCTTTTTTGTCCATTTGTGGCTTACAGTGGAGAGGCCTATACCCGTGTAGAGGCTCAATACATTTTTGGTAAAATCGAGATGGACATTTGCGCAGGTTACAGTTATGGAAAAGTGACGGAAATACTACTCGAAAAAAAGCCTACAAGAGCCTAGTATGTACTTAAAAAAGTATATCCCAAAGTGATGATTATATCAACTATCTGTACACTCTTGGTGAGCCGGGGGAAAGTGTTGCCAAAAGGAGCAGTGTGTTAAAACTAGGAATAGAAACACAAAATCCCAGCTGGATGTATTGCGATAGATGGGTGACTTGGGAAAGGTATCTTCGTATTCTATTACCTTAGTAAAACTAGGAATGAAAACACAAAATCCCAGCTGGATGTATTGCGATAGCTGGGTGACCTGGGAAAGGCATCTTCGTATTCTATTACCTTAGTCTATTGTGCCTCAATATACGCGACTGGAAGAGGGCATAAACGGATGACTCAGTTATATTTAAGGTATGGAACTATGAAGGAAATCAGAAGTCAGCATGTGCAAACTGATATATATATTTGTTTAATAAAATGGTACATTCGGACACACTGAAATCAAATCTAATTCACGTCTTTCAGCGAGACCAAAAAGCCCAATATCCTAAAATATACACGCACATTATGAACATAAGAACATAAGTAAGAAGGAACACTGCAGCAGGTCTACTGGCCCTTGCGAGGCAGGTCCAATTCTCCTTCAGTTACTCATCTGAATAACTAAAGTTACTCGGCTGAGGGTTGATGCTAGACAGATGCGACGCTCAGAGAATATTATTCCATCAGAGTCCAAAATCCATCTAAATTGTTCCCTGAGTAAGAGTCATCAGCATTTAAGAAAATTAGTAAATAGTAAAATCTTATGAATGCAAAGTGTACATAGAAATATTTAACCGTGGTGAACATTCAAATGGTGTAAAATACCGACAGGTTGTTAGGTAAGACACATATGCAACAGTTAGGTATCTTTATTTCGAAACGTTTCGCCTACACAGTAGGCTTCTTCCAGTCGAGTACAGAAAGTTGATAGAAGCAAGCAGAAGATGCATTGAAGACGATGTAATCAGTCCGTCATCCTTGAAGTTTTGTGGTCAGTCCTCAGTCTATGGAACAATGCTCTTCTCCAGACTGAGGACTGACCACCCCTCAAAACTTCAAGGGTGATGGACTGATTACATCGTCTTCAAGTATCTTCTGCTTCTATCAACTTTTCTGTACTCGACTGAAGAAGCCTACTGTGTAGGCGAAACGTTTCGAAATAAAGATACCTAACTGTTGCATATGTGTCGTACCTAACAACATTTAACCGTGGTGTTGAGGACACAGATGTTATAGACTCGTACAAAAATATTTAACTTATGATAACCAGAAAAAGACCGTGACTAATTTAAAATCAAAAGTGACGTTATTTCACAGGAATCAGCTTTGATTATTCAAATTGGCACATGATAATTTCCACAACCTAACATCAAGAGACTGTTTTCCTTATAAAAATACATCACAGCTAAAAGTTTAAAGCCGACCGCAAGATGCATTATGCAGTTTTTGCACAGAGACCAACAAAATTTATGATGGTTTATCCCCATTACACGTTCCATCTATATCATATGATACAGCAACTTTTGAAGAAAGCGCTAAAACGTAGAGGTCATACAGCGCCTGTGGAAAGTTAGGCATGCAAATTCTATCCAAACAATAGAAACATAAGTTCAATTCCTTGGATCAGGAGCCCCGCGTCAGTTTCAAGGGCAAAAATAATTCGACAGCGTTAAATAATACAGTACAAAATAGCATGTACACACTACATATGTCAACATTGTAATAATGTTGGTAGAATTACCGACAATATGTGCGAGACAAGTGCAACTTAATGTGACATTTATTGTGGCAATCGTTTGCTTTCCAGGAGCTTTGTCAAGTCGTAATGGCTTGATAAAGCTCCTGGAGAGCGAAACGTTGCCACAATAAAATGTTACATTAGTTGCACTTGTGTCCTTTTACTTTACATATGTCAACATTGTAGGTAGTAGGTTGGTAGACAACAACCACCCAGGGAGGTACTACCGTCCTGCCAAGTGAGTGTAAAACGAAAGCCTGTAATTGTTTTACATGATGGTAGGATTGCTGGTGTCCTTTTTTCTGTCTCATAAACATGCAAGATTTCAGGTACGTCTTGCTACTTCTACTTACACTTAGGTCACACTACACATACATGTACAAGCGTATATATACACACATACCCCTCTGGGTTTTCTGCTATTTTCTTTCTAGTTCTTGTTTAATTCCTCTTATCTCCATGGGGAAGTGGAACAGAATTCTTCCTCCGTAAGCCATGTGTTGTAAGAGGCGACTAAAATGCCTGGGAGCAAGGGGTTAGTAACCCCTTCTCCTGTATAAATTACTAAATTTAAAAAAGAGAAACTTTTGTTTTTCTTTTTGGGCCACCCTGCCTCGGTGGGATACGGCCGGTTTGTTGAAAAAAAAAAGTCAACATTGTTCCAAGTAGGAAACATCAGTGTTGAGATATTGTAGTCGATCGGAGGAGACTGTCTTTACCTATTATTCGATAAAAATCTGGGAATATCTCATGTAACATTGAACATATTGCACCAAATAAATTGGCAAAATAAACTGGGAAATTGGCACACAGCCAAAAAGATAATAGAAAAGCTTCCTATTAAGATAAGCAAGTATATAGGGTTTGAAGCCGATCAGTAAACATATTCTCCAGTAACTGATCCGAAACCTACTGTTCTAATTTTTTTTTTTAACTATTTCGGCAAAATATCAAATTTGCGTTTATTCAGACTACAATATATGGGTTTTAACATTTATTATATTTATTATATTGAAACCAATTTGAAAGAGCATTTTTTAATTATTGAACAAAAAATTAATATTCAATAAAATTGGCAAATTGGGACCTATGCCACCCAATGGCAGCTTGAACCTTGTGTTCAGGATCACACCAGTGGTGAAAATTTGAAGCCGATCAGATGAGCAATTTTCCAGTTATGGAACAGATTCCAACTATTTCAACTTTCTTATATTTTATTACAACAAATGTGTCTTCATCCTATTTGAAAATATTAAGCTATGCCACTGAGGATTTTGGAAGTTATTTGAACGTTTCCAGAATGCTGGAAATGAGTTAAATAACTTTGTTCAGAGGGCACGTGACCCGGCCAATTGTTGAAAGAATTTGGGCCTCCTTACCGTACTGTCATCTGATGGGATGAACTGTTCTTGAGTTATAAGTAAAATGAAATACAAAAAGCTGGAGGAAGATGAAAAGAAAAGGAATTCAGGCAAGTCTTAAAAGGTATCCCTTAGGGGATACCTAATTAGCAGAGTGAGATTAAATGGTTTTTTGTTTGTTTTTATTACGCAACAAAATTGGATACATCATCAGTGTGCCGCTACCCAATTCTTTATAATAACTGAAGAGTGATAACGAAAACTAGATTACTGCGAAGGTTGTTAGTTTTCTGCCTCGCCAATGTTTCAGGTCCTTCTAATCTCAACAACTCTCTTCATAGACACCAAACTTACTTCTCGCCAGACTAACACCCTTCTCGGTAATCTGCTTCATAGCTTTCCTCCTGTTAAGAAAACTAGCTACAAATGACTCTACTAACCCTCCTCATACCTTCCTTGAGGCTAGAGGACCTACCTCAGCCTACAGTCCTGTCAGGCCAGAGGAATACAATAATACAAACCTGTAAGGAATAGATTGAAATGGAAGAAAAGAAAGAACTTCAGATAAACAGTATTAGTTAAATAAGGGAAATAGAGTACTTAACTGATA